>NW_015373961.1:3364776-3461175 GCF_001272555.1 Dufourea novaeangliae | reverse complement strand
ATAACTTGGTATGCACAATGGCTGATCACAATTTAAGTCTATTAATAGATAGACTAAAATTAATAATAAGCGATGTGATGATGAATATGAATATAACAACGAATATCGAATTATGATTTAAGTTTAACTTACAGTAACTTAACGCAGTGGTAGACGCACGCTTTGAAGATGTAGACGTTGATCGATGTCCTCTTTCGATGGAATAACTGTTTGGAAAAATATTTTTCATTATACAATACACATAGAATACATAATATGTACAGTAAATAAATCACAGTATAGAAATCACAGTACATAAGAAAATAAATATCGAAGCCAATCGTTCTCGAACATCTGTAAAATACAAGGGATTAGTAACAAAAGAGGGGACACAACAATATATACAATAAATAAATTAATAATATGCACAGTAAATAAATCACAGTATAGAAATCAGAGTAAATAAATCACAGTAAATGAATCACAGTACATAAGAAAATAAATATCGAAGCCAATCGTTCTCGAACAGCTGTAACATACAAGGGATTAGTAACAAGAGAGGGGACACAACAATATGCACAGTAAATAAATTGATGGTTGTCGAATACCTGCAACAAACAATGGGTTAGTAACAAGAGAAAGAACAAGTATGAGACGCGCGCCCACCCTCCGCGACGGCTCACGAGTAAGTGAGGAAGGTAACGCCGTTATGTATTGGGCGTACGTAGGTTATTACGCAACAGCTAGTTTCTTTGCACGTTCGTTCGAGTTGAATTGTTTTTGCCGGCTTGAACGACCTTCCTCCTTGAACGACCCAAACACGGCTAGGTGAATAAACTGTGTGACGCAACGTAACTAGCGCGTTGGTCCAACGGAGAGCACCGATACCGCGGCTCGCTCTACCGCTCTCGCTCGCACGAGATGGCTCGTTACGGTAGGGCATTCCCGCAAGGAATATTGTAAGCCGCCGGCCAAAAGGTAGATTTGATAAACTATTTATGAAACTACATCTATTTTGAATTTATCTGTTACAAATATACAAATATAAGGCAAGATATAAAAACGAATATAACAAGAACATGTAAAAAGTAACATTAATAAAATGTCCATTAACGATGCATTTAGAATAAATTGTCTTGTAGTTAAATGGAAAAATATATACTTTTTGGTTTCATGTTTCATGACTGTCTTATTTATCCCTTAACCTTAAACTGAAGCATCGGACATTCTTATTCCCGTCAAATGATATATAATACACGCAATATGAATGAAATATATAACAGTTCATTTGTGCTAATAATAGTTAGAATTCATGCTTTATCGGTAACGTCGGGTATTGTCACTAAAATGGTAACAGGGTACGTAGCCCTATGAACGTGGGACAGAAAAAAGTATTGGATGATAGGTGTATTGTATACCTAGTCGGTGTATCGTATACAGTGAAGGAATAATGAGAAACAATGAAGAATAATGAATAAATTAATGATTATAAATTATAATCTACATGTTACCTAGCAAATCATTCTTTCAGAATTTTTTGTTTTTTTTCTACTGATTTTTACAAACACGAATAGTAATGTAATTCATCGTAAAATCATATTGAATACGTTTTTCTGTTTAAAGATCAAGGACTTATGATCGCAGTGAGCAAATTCACTCAAGATAAAAAAATCGCAATCACGGTCATAAATGAAGTTAAATCACGACCGTGATCATGATTCGGCGATCACTGATAAATCACCGTTAGTGATTTTGCACGCTATCTCTAGCCATCATTGAGATGCCAAATCGGTCGTTCTGTGAATTGCAATACAAAATCGTGATTTATTATTTAGTTTGATACTTTATGACAGTTTATGATATCAATGCTTTAAACACTTTTTTCTTGTTCATCGTTGTCTATACCCTATACGTGGTATTATATCGAAGACTACGATTCTAACTTTATATATAATAGCGTTTGTCATTCTATATGAAACTTGCTTCATATAAAATTTGATGAAACAATTAATTAAAATATTTAAGAAACGATTATATGGTATTTTTGAAAGTTTTTGAATATTTAGAGTATTAATTAAATAAACGCAAGAAGAGAAAAAGGTCCTAATGTTAAGATAGTGGTTCGTGCCAAATTCGAAAGACTAGATAATTAAATAAAATTCATACAGATTGTTTATTAGAACGAAGTACACACACAAAACAATTTGAGACTCGGTCGCCGATCAAATAAATAAGAACAAGCTTATCAAAAATTGAGTTTTCAATACAACTCTTACTCTTATGGCAGTCTTACGATTTCTTACCGGAAGTATAGTCTTTTCTATTCACGAAAATTAGAAGTGCTAACTAAAAACTAGGTACTGAAAGTATAAATCCTGAGCTTTCTGATAATGAACTAAATCTTGTACCATGCCGAACATTCCAGGAAGATATTTGACAAGAAAGTCCAGGATATGTAGGTTATTGGATGGTTATTGGGACTATGTGAGGACTTGGCAATGTTGCTGAAGTAGGGTCATACCGCGAAATACAAATACATTTAAAAAATATTTTACTTATTTTGTATTTTAGTGAATTTTAAGTTTTTAAATTATAATGCACGAGAATATAATTAACTTTACATATAAGAATATTGAATATTGACTACGCGGGAAAATTGAACACGCGTCACGTATACATATATTTAGATATGCGTACAAAAACAACGTTTCCAAACGTACCCGAAAGTGCCCGAAAGGAGCACCGTGGAGTCATACGACTAACCAAAATATATTTTTTATTTACAATATAATGATGAATGATCAATGGAAATGTCGTTAAATTTCGTATATTTAATTTTTATACATTATTAAAATGTATTAGCGGGTGTTTAATACCAATTATTAATATGATGCTTTATTGACTAGAGAGTCAGGTACGAACCACCTTAAAAGGTTTATCTTACGTATGTATGATTTAGAATTGATCACTTCGCGTGAAAGATAGTATAGTGGGTATAGTGCGCGTATCCTGTTATGCTGAGATTACTGTTTTGAAGATTATCAAGAACATAACCTAAAAGATACGATTTAAAGTGTGCAATAACGTCTGAATACCTGTTTTATTCCCAAAAAATAATGTGGATACGATTTCACAAACTACTGTATAAAGTACATAGTTCGTGAATGTTTATGAAAAATCAAATAACATGGTTCGGCTTTTATGAAAACATAACCAAATGACAGCTCCTAAACGAGTATGTAACATTCACATACATGACCTAATAAGTTGTTGGAAAAATTACTATTATTATTAAGATTTGTTCTCTTTCTGAAATGCTATTGTAACCAATACCTATATATTGTAACTGTAAATTGATTTTTAATTATTATGTTTTTGTGGAATTCATACTCATCCATGTATTCAAATGTATGTAATGAGAACAAAAGTATAAGAATGTAAATAAAAGATTTGATTAATTATGACAAGGGAGCACATTTTTTTGTGATATGTTTTTAATATGTTCTACAACAAAGTTCGATATTTGCATCTGGCTCCAATGTCTATGGATATCCATATAGATGTAAAATTGTGTATATGATATCATTGTTTTTATATTTCAATTGGTTAATTGTTACATTGAATGAAATATTTAATGATACACATGTTACTCAACTGTGTATATATTACGTAGAACTTATATGTGATAGAAAGCCTTCAAGAGTATCAATATAAATTGTGGGAATGGGCAATTGTTTGTGTAAAGATACACCAGAAGAACACGAGGTTTATAATGGACAGAATCATGCAGAAGCTGAAAATACAGTGTTATCAGAATTTAATATAGGCACAAGTGCATCTAGCAGTGTAACTACTGTACATTTCAACTTTCCAAATTCAGCTTATATTGATAAATTGGTACTTGAAACATTGGGTGTTATTGGTTCTCTTGTTCATAAGTAAGTATTAGATGTTACAAATTATTATGAATATATGTTCATGTGACCAGCCATTGTTATAATATATTCATGTTTAGTGAACAAGAACCACCACCAGCAATGTTAACATTACACATAATTGCCGATAAAGAAGATGGATGGATACAAGTAATCAATTCAATGGTCAATGTTATTCCAATGCACAACCCATTAGGTCCTTCAGTCATTACTCTTGTATTAGATGATGGTCCACTACCTTCAAAGGTACTTACACAACTTATAACTTCTTTATTTTGTCTCTTATAATTAGAATTACCAATAAAAGTATTTGAATTTTTTAGGAGTCAGTTCAAAGATTGTCACAAATGTTTCAATTATATCAAAAACTTGGAAATGTACAAACCACTGCAACTCAACAATGTAATATTTGTGTGGTACTGGGTTGTGTAGCAGAAAAATTAGCTGGTCCTAGAAGTATTGCAATATTATCTGATGCAACCTTAGATTATCTTGTCTCCAATCTTGTAAGTGTATTCTACATTTATCATTAAGCAAACGAAATGTATTTTATAAATTTTGTTCACATTTTAAATTCACACACCATTTTAGAGGGAAGATATTGATCCTTATGTGGTACTGTATTCGTTAATAGCCTTGGAAAAATTTGCACAGACAAGTAAGTAATAACTGTAGTAATCTAGAAACAACTATAGTTTTGACATTTGATTTATTTGAACAATTGATTCATTTTGCATACAACTAATTTCGTATTTTCATAGGCGAAAATAAAATAACTATCAAAAAACGTTTAATGGTAGAAGAACCTAACCCACTGTTAGAATTGGAAAAATGGGCAACAGAAACTCATTATGTACGTAGACAAGTAGGATTCTGTGCACAGTGGAGTTTAGATAACTTATGTAAGTATTTAGAAGTTTGTATCATATGCGATATCAAAAAGAACAAGAAATAGCCAATGTATGTTTCCTTATTTCAGTTTTGATGGAAGGTAGGAAATATTCACATGATTCCATTGATATGACTGGCATTAATGTTATGCTAAATACAAATGATGTAAGCGAGTACCTGAAAATATCACCCAACGGTTTGGAAGTGAGTCCATTTAATATAACATCCAACTTATTAAAAAGATAGTTGTATATCATAACTCATAACTATTTCTTCTATAATAATCATAGGCTCGATGTGATGCATACTCATTTGAAAGTGTAAGATGCACATTTCAAGTGAATTCAGGCACTTGGTACTATGAAACACTGTTAATAACTGCAGGAGTAATGCAAATTGGTTGGGCTACAAAGGATAGCACATTTTTGAATCATGTGAGATTTTATATTCCAATTTATATATTTCGAATCTATGTAGGATCTAATGTTGTTCATTTTACATTGTCATTTTAGGAAGGGTATGGTATAGGTGATGATAAATTTTCTTTGGCCTACGATGGTTGTCGTAGACGAATTTGGTACAATGGAAGGTGTACGAAGTATCATGAAAAAACCTGTTGGAAAGCTGGCGACGTTCTAGGTTGTCTATTAGACTTAAACAAATGCGAAATAATATTCTCTATAAATGGTGTACCGCTTAAACCTTGTGTTCAAGTTTTTAAAACAGTGAAGTATGTACAGTTTTGCTTTTACTCGAGGATTCAGTAAAATTTAAATCAATAGAATAACAATGCATGTTATAAATACTGTAGGTCCGGATTCTTTGCTGCAGCTAGTTTCATGTCATTCCAGCAATGTCTCTTTAACTTTGGAAATGTACCATTTAAATATCCTCCTGCTGATCGTGAATATAAAAAATTCAATGACTATGCCACTCTGAAACCAGAGGATAAGGTTGTGCTTCCTAGACACATATACTTGGATCAACTGAGGAAACTTAGTGTTAGAGAAGACTCGTGTACATTGTGTTTTGACCAAAGAGCTTCAGTGAGATTAGTACCATGCAATCACAGGTAATATATAAAAAATTTACTTCACTTATATGAATAAGATATTGTTTTGCGTTAACTGATATTTCATATTAAATATAAACATAAATACTCTTTCAGAGGATTTTGCCAAATGTGTGCGGTTCAACTGGTAGAATGTCCAATGTGTAGGGCTACAATTGAAGAAGTAGCTGTTGATAACACATGACACTACTTTAGCATACCAGCATTTATTAATACTCTTCCACTACTTTTTTCATATTACACAATTCTCAGGAACTGTCATCAAGATAATCACAATTACAATCCGCCTGTTGCATCATATAATGGATATGATTATAGTATTCTGTGCATTTCTTTTTTTACAATACAGTATTTTAAATCAAGAGAAGGACTACAAATCAATCACAGAAAGCACAGTTGCATTTAACTACATCACGTTTCTGGGGTGTATTCTGAATATTATTTTTAATTCTATAGATGTGATATATAAATTATCATATTGCTAGTTGAAAACACAGAGAAATGTTGTCGTACATCTGTTGGCTGTGCGATATATTTTCTCTAGGTTTGCATGTATACAATTTGCATTTAATTAGATATCAAAAGTAAAATATTCAAAATAAAATTAAAATATTTTTTTTACACTGTAGACATTGAGAAAAATATATTTGCAATTTACATTTAAATTGCTACCACACAGTATGTTGTATATTTCCAATTTAATATTTGTGACTGGCTCACAAATATGTAGAAACTATTTTGTCCATGAACTTGAAGTTCTTCTCTCTTAAATTATGAAAGTCTGCATTACCTGTTAACTGTACTTGTCAATATTGACAAGCAAGTAACTAAATTTGTGCTGTAAAGTAAGATTTATCTTAGAGAACTGCAAAACACTGATATCTTGTAGTACATATTGGAAGAAGAATCGTATATAAATATATATACATATATATACATAACTTGTATTAAATTCTTGTGACGACATAAAATGTTATCATATGTATAACTTTGCAGAACTTTTCTAAGAACTCTGTTGATTTTCATTCATAACAATCTATTCTAAATCTTAGGATATTATTTATGTATTATATATATAAATCACATCTTGTTTTATATTTTTTGTATTTTTATTCCAAAATATTTTATATCTGCGTAATGGATTAAAGTTTTACTCATCATACTTTCGTAATTATTTGAAAATGTTTCGGAATTTTTAAAAATAAATTGTAAGACTTGCACATAATACCACACATCTAATTTTAAATCCACTTTACTTTGTTCGATATTGCTATACTATTAGAACCTCATAAAATAGTTAATTTCTTCTGTTTCTCTACATTTTCAATGACTCATCTATTAATTAAGTAAAAACGGTATCGCGTAACGGTTAATTTCGAATTTGCAATTTGAATGATCGTTGAAATGAGAATTTAAAATTAGCAATATCGATACCGCGACCGGACAATATTAAGGAAACGATCTCTCGATACGCGAAGTTAAATGTGTGGCCACGGGGGCGCGTTGCAGTTTGTTACAACATGGCGGGTGAGTGAGTGCCTGTGGATCGAACGGGGCTGCCCGAAAACACGAGGGATTTTCAGCTAACCCGTGGTGTTTGTGGGTTTCAGATATATCCGACATCCAGAAAGAAGACCTGGACAACTCAGACGAGGGTAAGTACTGACACAAGAATACATTTTCGACGGTTTCTAAATGTGCGCGGAAGGGGTCGGCCGTTCGGCACGGTGGCCCCACCATCGAAGCATGCCAGTATCTGGCGTGCGTGGCGGTGGCGTGGTCGTGAGTTCACGCTCCTTCGAGTACGCGTTATCTCGTCACCTTTTGAGGTTATGTCAGCTTATCGACTTTATTACTATCAATGACAGCGTGGGGTTCCGACACCTTTGAACGGCTATCACGTTTGCAGTTCGACCGCGAGCCGTATGTCACGCTGTGATTCTCACATGCGCGACCGAAAGACATGAGTGTGCTTCGATGGCATTTTATCAGTTAGGGGGCGCCACGAAACGTGCTGCGGTGTTTACCTCGACCGTAGCCTGAAAAAAAAGAGAAGAAAACAGAAAAAGAGCACGCGGTCGCTGTGCGTCTTGATGTATTGTTCCTCCTTTCTTGGCCACTCGCTCGTATACAATTTTATTTCTCCTGCCTTTACCCGTGCGCCGTTCTCAACTTACGACGGATAACGTACCCGTCGCTGTTAACGAATACATTATCATACAAATACAAAACAAGATTTGACCCTGTCAATGTATATCAACGCGGGTACAACACTTGAATTGATTTCACTCTTAATATTCCTAGCTTGTGCAACCGAGCATTGTTTCAAGTATCGTTACAATTGAGAAATTTTCACGGGAATCATTTCGAAATATTGATTCGTCGGTTAACAAAGGGAACGATTTGCCTCGTCCTGGTTTCTTTTTTCAAGCTGTAAGTTCACGGTGTGCAGGTAAATGTACATAGAAACATAAGAGCGGATTGAATTGAGCAGAGTGAAAGTATACTAGAGGGTTCAAGTAAACAAAGAGTTAATGCGCGTTATTCTCCTATCGGGGTTACTGATCTTTCGACTTCCATTTATTTACTAGTGCCATCTGTTGTGCAAAACTGAACCAGATTATGAGCTCTCGATACAGTTTCTTACAGGAACTCTCGTCCACCGTTGAAGTGTCTTTGGGGGAGGTGAAAATAATCGAATTGTTATTTGTGCATTTTCTGAAACTATGAAACATGTACAATGTTCCAGTCAAAGTTCATTTAAAAAAGCACTTTTCTTTTCCTATGTTCTATATTCTAAAAAAACATTCATTTAAATGATATTTTTCATAGGGGCACCAGAAGGAATTCGTCCTTAAAGATAAATGTCTTGTGAATTAATTAAGATACCAAAAATTTGATTTTTGAAATTTTTACGATTACAAACGACACATTATTTTGATATGTGAAATATTATCAGATAGAGTAAGAATTGAGTTTTCAAGGTCATTTATATTTTTTTAAACGAAACACCACTTGGTACCATTACACAGTAAAGGGGCAAAATTTCCCCTATCAAGGCCATTCGAAGGTCATATAATACCATATAGTACTTACTTTTGAATGTCCTATACAATGATGAGGTCAAAAGTATAGTATTTCGTTAAAGAAAATGGAAGTGGCTTGAAAAGGCAAAATTTCTATCAACTATATCGCATAGAAAATAATCATTTGTAACAGTTTACGTGGCTGTTATCCCGTATCATTTGATCATCGACGTCTCATCTACGATGCATCGTAGCTAGACTTTATGTCCGCTCGTAAAAAGGAAAAAATATAGAATGCGAGTTGTCGTTGTACGCTGGATCCTGAAAGACTGATAAAGTTCACATTCTACCGATATAGGGCATCCACCTTTCTTTCTTGTTCCCGTACGTACAAACACCCACACCAACTGTTGCTGCTAACTAACTCGCAGTTGGCCCTAGTCGGTTTTATCTAACATTCCAGAGGTCGTTATCAGCCTGGCTCACTTTATATTTCCCATCGTGGACAGATAGAAAAAAACAACGTCGGGGTCCCTGCCCTTCGATTCTTGTAGCAATGCTGCGGGATCTGGATCGTATCGATCTCAAAATTGTCGGATGAATTTTTATACGTCAGTTCCAATTGATCTGTAAAGTTTATTGAACGCTGGCTACTTTCCCATTTCGTTTCTTCACGCAATTGTTCCAGTCGGATAAAACATAATCTTAAAGAGATTAATAAAATACACACTTCAGTGAAACCAAATGTAATTTTCATTTTAATCTTAACCTTTAGTACGGAATATAAATTTCTGTTCCGTTCACATTTTTATAACGTAATGATGGTAAGGACAAGTAGTAACAGTCTAGTTTGTACAATCATACTAAACTCTTGGTCGTCACTGTGTAATCTGCAAAATTTAATTTTTTTTCCGAAGGTTAGCTTTACAGGGACCTCGCGATTATTTACTGATTGTTGATCCACGATTATTGTCCCGACGCGGACCCGAGTTCGGGACAATAATCGCGAGGTCCCTGTATTTGGATACATCAGAACTGGAATTAATACAATAGTACCCCGAATCAGCGTAGTTGTATCTAGTTTTCGCTTTCCATTCAGAATTTATATCCTTCAACTTTCACACTGGGTTTAGAATGATTTAACTTGATAATATATTTAATTTTCAGTAATTCTTTGCATTATATAAACTTTTTATATTTTATATTTCTTACACAATGTTACGTAGATACAGATCAGCACGTTTTTACAATTTGTCCTTAATTTTGATACAGTTTCGTAAAAAGGGTTTAAATGTAGCCATTGCATATTACAATATGAGGTTCAAACAGGTCCTTTATTCGCACAATGGCTTTTACGCTTTGATTTTAATCGATGGATGATGTGTTTCCGTTTTCCAACGTACCAATCTCTCGCTCCGAAGTTATTTACAACACCCTATATTCGTACACCTCGCTAATACCATACGCGCGACGTGTCCCATTCCGATTGGAACCGACAACTCCGAATTTCAATGCGACACACTGTCGGTAATTGCACACCTTCGTCGGGCGCGATGTTTATAATCAACGCGGGGTCCCGTAATTCATCGAATTCGAGCGCGTCCGCCGTGGAGCTTCAAGGACTTCTTTTTGTAACCGGTCAAGAATCGTCGAATCGAGCGGTAAATACGTCCAGGGGTACATTGTTTGCAGGGAATCAAAAGAAGAAGGATTCATTGATACCCCAGAAACGTACGGGGCCCCGACTAACTGTTGCAGCCAGTCACCGAATAATTTGCATAATCGCGACTGATTACTATCGTTTACCGTGCGGCAACCAGGACGGGCCATATGTCGGACTACGATGAAATTCGGAGCAAGCGGTTTCTCACCCGGTTGTTGCGGGGCAACAATTCGTAGACCGATCGACGTTGGGGCAACCGGTTAACATTCGAGCGTCGTCGCATAAATCAGCTTTAATCCACGAACTAGAGGTTCTGAGAGAGAGATAGAGAGATAGAAGTTTTCCGAAGAGAGTTGTGGGCATCGGAGATCGGTAGAAATTTCACCGTGATTTACAGACTCCTCGAAAAGAAATTCTACGTTCACTAAAATCGACGGTTTGTTCTCCGAGTCCCAGTTCGAAGTATGAATGAGGAAATAGAACCGCCGAAATTTCGCCGTGATCTAGGGAATCTTATAAAAAAGGAATTCTGCATTCAGTAAAATCGACGGTCGTATTCTCCGAGTCGAGATCGGAGGTATGAATCAGGAAATAGATGCGATTATTGGAGAATTACCGAAATATCGCCGTGATTTAGAGATTTTCGTCGAAAAGGAATTCTTCGCCTTGTAAAATTGATGGTTGTGTTCTGACAAGGGAAGGACCCCTAGTTGTTCGACTTTAATTTTTACGGGGTTTTGCAAGATGATAGGATACAGGCTCTGAATGATATATGTGAAATAATATATATCTATTATTTAGATATAGACAGTCTATAATTTTACAGATTTAAACAACTAAAGTTACCTACCTTTAAGATGTCCTATGAATATAAAACCCCGTTGAAGTCCAAGTCGGACAGGTAGGATCCTTCTCCTGTGAGTCCAGATCGGATGTATGAATCAGGAAGTAGGCGCAGACATTGGTGGTCAGCCGAAACATCTTGCCGTGGTGTAGGGTAAAATCAACGGTCGTGTTCTCCGAGTCGAGATCGGAAGTACGAATGGGGAAGTAGGCGAGGACATTGGAAAATTATCGAAATTGCGCCGTGATCTGGGGACTGTCGTCGAAAAGGGATTCAACGCTGAATAAAATCGACGGTCGTGTGTTCCTCCGTGTCGGGATCGGAAGTATGAATCAGGAAGCGGTGTGTGCGTCACGTGCTGGTTTTGCACGTCATCGAATAGGATACGCGAGCCATGAATCGTAAAGGATTGACTCACGTAAAAGGAACGTACGCGAGGTCGTGCCGATAAGGATCTCTCGGCCGCCGATTTCTGGCGGTTCGAAGAAAACGGGAATTTAATCACTTTCCAATCCTAAACGGTTATGCAGATACGGAAGTAATTTATTCACCCTCGACAGGAGATTATTAATATCAGTGGGGCCCTGTGTGTCCTTAAGGCTCGGAACGGAAGGGTGTATACTTTACCTGGTGCATTGCGGGTAATGTGTCGTGGGAGAAGTAGTCTGGGACATTTATATTTCGGCTATTGACGAGGATCGAAAATAATTGAAGTTCTTACCGAAGATCGAGACAAATGTTTATATAATTGATAATGTAGTAAGGGATAGTTATAGTGAAAAGAAAAGAATTTTGATATTTACACTTTTTAGTTCTTTCTTTATTATTGAGACATCTCGAAGGTACAAAAAATTGATCTCAGGCCCGGATTAAGATTTTTTGTGGCCCAGGGTTATTATATAAATTTTGGGGGGCCCTTTGGTAGAAAACTATGGGGGTGGGCGATTTTTTTGTAATACAACACGACAACATACATAAATCTTCAAGAATTGAAATTTATTTTAAATAAAATTGAATCATAACGAAATGGAAGGTTTAGAACGAGATCCCCCTGGAACCTGGGGCCCGGGGCTACAGCCCTCCATAGACCCTCCCCTAATTCGGCTCTAGTTGATCTTACAGCCAGTTCAGACGATGCGGTTTTTTTGACCGATTTGATTCTTTTGCCAAATCGGTAATAACTGAAAGCAGCGTTTACACGTTTCAAAAATGACAAAATTATGTAACAGATCTACACTGGGAGGCGTGTATATATCTATACGCACTCTCCCCCCCCCCCTCTATATGTATATGCTCACATAGAATAAATATTTCATTTGACCTTTAAATTATCTAAGATGTTTTACAAGACAAAATGCCGAGAACCACTGGTAATTACGGTTTGAACAGATGAAATTATTGCACCATAAACTAATTTATGTCTTGTCCTTAATTATTAGAAAACTTAATTATTAGAACACTCTGTTACCACTAGGTGTATATCGTATAAACCGTCCCGGGGCGCATGTGTTAGTAGATCATCAGATAAATATTCTGAAAAGTCAGAAAGAAAATCGTCACATGTGATTTCTTAAAAGTCTCTTACCCTCATTAGACTCATTCAACGCTACCTTCGGTTATTACCGATTCGGCAACAGTATCGAATCGGTCCAAAAATCGCATCGTCAGAACTAGCTGTTATCATCGTTCGGTAGAAAAACAGTAGTTACATAAATTAACATTCACGTGTCTACATACCTGATAAAAAAAACCGTTACGTACATCAGATGGATCCTTATTTAGGCTCAGAACTGCGTCTTCCCATCGCGAGAGAAAGAAAATGTATCGATGACTTCAGTGAATTCACTCGATAAAGCAGTCGTACGTTTTTACCGTAACAAGCTGCACGATTCGCGCGATCTCGCAGGAGCCGGATAGAGTGCTTGTCGAGCGGATTATCGACGCAGACGCCGTAGCCATGATCGATCGAACTCCAACAGGTTACGAATCCTTGCGAGTCCTTGCGAAACATTTGCCCGCGAAGAAAAGAGATCAGCACAGTCCTTTAACTGACGCGTACGTTGCTCCCCATTCTGTTTGCGTTTATCGACAAAATGATCTCTCCCCTCCCCCTCTTTTGTTCTTCCTCTCCTCTCCTGGTACACGACGTCGTCCATCGGTTAGAGGATAGGTATAGACGGATGGAAAAAACGAAAGGAACGAAGGAGAGAAAGACAGGAAAATAAAAAAGGAGTGGAAGAAGATGAAGCATAGGACGAGTATAGGTGGATATACAGAGAAACTTTAATTTCTTGGCATTGTGAGGAGTTCCTTGCCCTTTCAGCCTTTTCAGTTCGGTGGTCTGTTTTTGATAGGAGGCCACGTCGTCTAGACACACCGGGGGTTGCCCGGCTTTTATAATCGCAACGAAATGCACCCCTTCGTGCTCGACGCAAAAATACCGGTTTTTTTCTCTCCCCCCCCCCCCTTCGACCTCGTCACCCCTTCGTTTCGCAGCGACGTGCCGGCGCGTTACATTAAAATGATTTATTCTCTTTATTAAATTCGCATTCGGGGCTACGAGAGCACATTCTCCGGGCTCTTGGCGTGAATCGAATCCAGAAGACCGGATGCGACGAACGATACGTGTACGCGCCGGCGGCACCGACCTGTCTCCGCCTCAAGTGTCCGGCGTACCCTCTTTTTTTCTCTGCTCTCTTTCTCTGGTACTCTCTTGGACGAGAAAGAGAATAGTCAAAGGTCACGGAGGGGCATGAATATTGTTCTGATGCTCTTCAGTCGAAGATGCGCTGCATCTCGTTAACGATCCTTGCGTTATTATATTGTGATTCCCGCGACAGTGACGATGGTGCTTGGGTTGTTAGGGTATCATCGGTCGTTTCAGCTAATTCCGAAAGGGGGTTGGGAAACGCTCTTAGTCCATTGTGGTCCTTTGACCACGAACGGCTAGCAGATCTGACTTGGATAAGTTGATAGAATTGAATTGTAAAACGATTGCATGAAGCAGCTCGTATTAAAACCTTGTAAATACACTTTATCCAGGTGATCAACATAGGCTAGAAAAGTTTAGATTCAACCCTCTGCGCCGCGCGTTCTTACTCGGTCCAATGAATTAAGGCCCCTTTCGAACCTTTAGCGGCACGAAAATAAGGTGATGCTTAGGAATTTATTTTAAAGAATGCAAAGAATATATGATCAAACAATTTCCTGGCATTTATTTATTATACAATCAAATACATAAATAAATGTGTTGTTTTAATATTCGTACAGCGTGGCAAATTGTAGGTGGCGCTAATCGTTATGATGCAAAATTACACTGTATAAACAGTGCCCACGATATCTCGATGTAAAGTAGTCGGAAATCCAAATTTCAAAAAGATTATTGAATGTTACACCAACGACTATTCACACGATCTATATCTGAAAAAAATAAAATGGCCGCATTTGGTATGAGTTTTAACAAAGGCATGCAAAAAAAAGGAGGAAACTACGTATATTATTGTGAATAACAAAGGAATTAATGCTTCAAAATTTTCAATAGTAGGTCGTGCGACAGGTAATTCAATTACAAAAAGGATGCCACAAAAATTTTTAAAATCAGTTAATAACTGTTTACGTTATGATGGGCATCGTTTGTGTAAAGGGTGTCAAGAAATTACATGTCGCGGCTATCATAGAGATTCAACATAAAAAGCAGCTTGAAAATATATCAAACTTCAACATTATTTTTCAAGAGAACGGTTCAGTTCCGACTCATGGTTCCTTTCAGACTTGTTATCCTTGCGATGAGTAGAATATAATGCAACGATAAACAAATTTGACCTTCAAATCCAAGGTCAAGGTGAATTTGGCGGCAACGTTCTTACCTGTATCTTCACCAAATCGACGGTGATAGTCACAACATGTAATTTCTTGACACCCTGTACAGTGCAATTTCGGATCAACACGATTATACCACCTACAGTGCAGGAATATTGAAGCAGAATCTTTTTATTTATCTAAATATATAATAAATAAAGGCCTAGAAGCTTTTTCACATCTTCTTTGCTGTCTTTAAAAAAAAATTTCCTAAGTGTCACCATTTTCTTCCGGCCTAAAGGGGAGCGGAGCCTTAAACCGTTCGGGCGATTACGGAAACGGAACGTTTCGAAAATCATCCAGCCTCGTAAAGTTTTCCCGTCCAATTCATTCCGAAAGTTCGTTATCGGCTGATTGCTGGCAGCTTGAAACGAGTGGCTCCTATATGTTCCACCCTCTGTACGGTCCCGAACGTCCGTCGCGACGGAGCAAAAGGGACAAGCGGAACTGAGCCGACCGGTGGCGCCGCCTGTCGTCGAAACGGACGCTCGAATGGCGGCCCGATTATTACATGACATTCCTCGAATACCATCGAGACCTCCCTCGTCTCCGCTCGCTAACCAATCTCCTCCTCTCCGTCGCCCTTCGATTTCTTATTCTTCTTCGCATTCTCGTGTACGCGGACGAACCGTAACTCTGTTTTCTTTTCGCCGCCACGGACCGTGGTTAGACCCCAGCGAACGTTCCGTAGAAGGCGAAAGTTGTCTTCAGGATCCAAAATAGGCCCGACGTTACAAATGATAAAATTGTTTAAGTATCCCATGCGCTTCAGCCTTCGCCCTCCACCGCCCAGATACCCCAGCCACGACGGCCTTCGACCCCTCTCCCGACGAGACGCGTCTTCGCTTCCTCCGCGTCTCTCTCCCGTCCTAGTGGAAGCGCGATCGAGAATCAGCCGCGCCCTGTCGAGGGTAGCTACCGCACGCCTTGTGCCGCGATATTCCAGCTCGCCGATCACGTGAAAGAACACCCGTAGGGTCGGTAACTTCGCGAAACGGACAGATTGAGACCGTTTTGTGGCGTCTTTGGGGGATCCTTTCGTTGGAATTCTATACCTCCGATTCGTAATTTTTCACCCCCTTTCGTGGATACCCTATCCCCCCCCCCCCGATTTGTCATTTTTCAACCCCTTTCGGGAGGCTGATTTCGCAAAGCGACAACCGTATTCGCGATAGAAGTAAAGGTACGTTTTTACGTGACAGTAAAAATCATGGCTGGACTGCAGAAGTTTACGTAAATTCACAGTTTTAGATACTAATATAGCAAAATCAGAGTGAAACAGAATTTCGAATTTTGTATTATAGGATTTATTATGTTAGTAATAACAGATAAATAGTGTTGCACTTTACGAAAAGCTTTTATTTATTATATTTTTCAAGTTAAGGGATAGGTACCATAAATGCATAAACATCCGTATTCTAGTCATGGCTTTTGTTGTCAATTGATCAATTTTCAATTGACGGTGCCCACTACAGTTCACACGGTGATTTTTCACAGTAATATGGGATTCTTCGTGATAGTTTCTGATTGGCGGAGAACACGACAACAATTTTTTGCGCGCGTCAGATAACCTGTATATTTATATTAACGAATCGAAACAAAAGTACGAGGTATGTACCTCATATAAAGTGAAGGATTAATGAGGAACAATGTTTATAAATTATAATTATATGTTACCTAGAAAATCATTCTTTCAGAATTTCTCGTTTTTCCTAGTGATTTTTAAAAACATAAATAATCATAGTGAATACGATTTCTCTAAAGATCAGGAGTTACACTCACAGTGAGCAAATTCCTTCAAAATGAAAAAAGTCAAAATCACGATCGTAAACGAAGTTTACTTTTCCCTTCAGCGGCTGGAAGAAACTTGTGAGTTTTAGGAAATTTTTTTTAAAGAGAGCAAAGAAGATATGGTAAAAAAGCTTCTAGGCCTTTATTTATTAATTCACGTATAAAAAAAAAAAATTGTTTCAATATTACATACTGCATTGTAGTTGTCGCCGATAGCGTTGACCCGAAATTCCACTGTATACAAACGTTGTCCGTCATAAAGTAAAAACTAATTAACCACGATCGTGATTCGGCGATCATTGTGATAAATCACTGTTAGTGATTTTGCATACCATCTATAGTGTTCACGCGATACTTCCCTTCCCCGATGTTGTCAGTTTCGTAACCGTGTGTTCACGGATCTTCGCGGAACAGACGCACACGCCAGTGACGACGACGACGCTGGACGCGGGTGGCGGTTCCTAGGTTATACGATCGATTCCACAGGCCGCCTTCCATTGTCGCTGCCGTCTCTCTGTGTGTAAGGGTTTGTGCAGTAATCCCCTCCCCCCACGCCGTAGAAAGACGGTGTCTGACACCCCGTTAGAGAAAGGGAAAGACAGAGAGAGAGAGAGAGAGAGAGAGAGTGAGAGAGAGGGGGGGGTGGAGGAGACGGAAGTCAGAGTGAAAGAGGGCGAGAAAGTGGCGGTAGTAGAGATAGTACGATTCCTCGTAAGCCACGAGCGAGAACCCATTCATAAAGACGGGGCCGTGACTAACGAGTAAGGAGAAACGAGCCCGCTAGTGTCTGCTTCTTCGCTCTATCTCTTCCTCATACCCCTCTCTTTACTTTCATCATCGACCTTCTTCTCTCCTCTTCCCTCTTTCTCTTACTTTTTCCTTTTTCCGTATCGATTTCCTTTCTCCAATCGGCTCTCCGACTTCCACACTCCCGCGGCCCTCTTATCTCGCCGGATAACGAGTCCGAACTTTTCCCTTCTTTTCTCCCGCTTTTCCGTTCGCACGAGCGCGCGCGCACCTTTTTTTTTTTCTCGGGACTTCCCCCGGCCAGTCTCTCGCGGCTAATTAAAAACGCTTTCCCGCCGACCGGCGCACCAACGGGGCGAATTTGATAAACGACACCACCCCTTAACTCCCATGGATTGATTCTCGAACGGGCGGGAAAAACCCGCGTAAAAAGTCGCGTAGCGTACCTCCCCTGGCTCTCTGGATATCAATCGAAACAGTTTACGAGATGACGCGCGTGGAGTCGAGTTTCGATCATGGACGTATAATAACTAGACTGCGTATTCGGCTGAATGATTGTTGAATATTAAAAAAGGATAGCATGCTCTGGGTTGGGGATGTTCGATTCCGATTCGACTCTTCGGGAAGTCGATTCTCTTGGGTAACACGTCACTGGAATGTTTAACACATAACAACCAAAAGTATGGAACCAGGAAGAGTTAATGAAGGTAACGTGTTAACCCTTTTAGTATCCAAAAGCCGAAATATAAATTATAAATTCTGATACAGAAGGTGACAAAAGTATGATATACTTCCAACATTTTATATGTAAAACAATATACACTTTACAACAAAGTTTTAAAAAAGTATAAAATTGTCTTCCTTCTTAGAAGAAGTATATTAATCTTAGTAAATATTTTCAAAAATGCATATTTTCCAAGGTATTTCTAGATGGTACACAGAAAAATTGTGAGGTACTAAGAGGGTTAAAACTGATGGGAAGTGATTTGTATATGTACTGATTCTGTAACTTTTATTTTATCGTAACAGAAGAAATGAATTACTGTTCCATAAATCGTGAACTCTGGTTCCATATTTTTGGCCAATAGTGTACACTACCGTCCAGATTTCTCCTATAAAATATTCTACGAATATCTATTAATATTTTTTATACGAAATGTCTTTATTGATTTTTATATCTTATTGAAAGTAAGTATAGTAAATTGTTATAGAAGAACGTGTGTGACATTTATTCACAAATAATATCGATAAAACTACCTACAATAGAAACAAGTTTTAGCTACCTTTTTCTAACTTTTGGAATACTTTTGTGCATTTAGTCGAGTATCAGTCATGTAAAACAAAAAAGCATGTCAGTAAGACTATTCTGGCGTTTGGTTAGAATTATAATAGTTTAAGTTTCACGGTGCAAGAGATTTCGAACTTGAATTCTAAAGAAAATTTAACGATAGAAAAGCCTGGTAGAACTGTAATATTAGCCAAAGGAAGCTATTCGTTTCGAGAAATAGCAGCAGAAATGATAGTTTGTTTCGACAACACTGTCATACATAGTGAAAAGCAGCAGTATCTTCGATCGTCATCCTGACCTTTAAACAGTAAATGAGATTAAATAATTGTTCGCCAAGTGTCCACTCATTCAAGAAGTAATATTATTTTACTTTCAATCATTACTTTTCCTATTAAAATTAGAATATCCACGTTTTACCAATTAAATATCGTGAAATACTTTTTTTCATTTATTCATTATTCCAAACTCTTTACCTAGATAATGAGTTTGTCGATCTTTGCTCTGGGTTACCATTCTACCTTCATTCTGACATTAATTCCTTTTCATTCTCTTCTTCTCTGTTTCCCAGGCAACAAAGACCTCTGCACCCTACCACCCATCGTTAAAAAACGACAGGTTGGTGACAGTACAGAGCAACTATATCTGTCTAATTTTTACCACGGTCTGACTACGGCAGACCATTGAAACAGCGCGGTCTAGATATTATTATACGTCTATGGTT
The DNA here is from genome assembly GCF_001272555.1 of Dufourea novaeangliae. Taxonomy (NCBI): domain Eukaryota; kingdom Metazoa; phylum Arthropoda; class Insecta; order Hymenoptera; family Halictidae; genus Dufourea; species Dufourea novaeangliae. Next base: position 3,441,360 of record NW_015373961.1, on the reverse strand, counting down.
TCAAATCGATTTCTCCCCCGGAAACGATTGGCCTAGCCTGTGTGCTCTGCGTTTTTTGCGATTTGTCGACGAAGTGGATTCCTCGGCGTTGCATACGGGCAACGCAAGAAACCGTGAAAATCGTAGAAACTCGACGGGTAGGAAAAACGACGAGGGAACGTGGCAACGGTCTTTCTGGTCGGACGCGCTTCCGCGTTCCATCACGTGGACCGACCTCCGGGAAGGACGCGCGACATCTTCGACGACGATCGCAAGCGGACACTGTTCACTTCTTCTTTGCGTCCTGGTGTCGTTCCCAGGCATTGTTTCGAGGTATCGGTAACGAACCCGGTGGGACTGTGCCTTAAAAGCGTAGCCGATCCTCTGGGAGACGTAGATGGCTAACTACACGGCCGACCATAAGTATTAGGACACCTGTTTTGTTTGTACAGAATGGGATATTTGTTACGGATTGAACATTTTTCACCGCCTTTATTTTCTGGTTTTGATTGAAATACATGTTCAACTGTATACTCGTCGCAATCAATAAGACCATAACTGTGAAAGGACGAATTTCGATCTTGTTTACGGATATACTTCTCGGTTGCCTTATTAGTCATCAACGTCTTAAACCATTGAACATCTACTATTCCTCGTGTAGCATCATACATCGATCGACTATGGAGTACAAACGTGCAAGGTCATAAGTATTCATATAATTTATTACCTCAAGTGGTATTTGACTAGAGAATGATATAATTGTATACAATTTTCTTTAATTGTTATGTAGTGATTTAATAATTTCTGATATCTTACTACGAAAATGTCTTAAATACTTCATTATCGCACCAGTTGTATAACAAATTGTATCGCCCACGTTACAGAAAGCAACAAAGTGGGGGAGTTATGATTCCAAAAACCTCTCCTCGAGATGCGCAAAATAGTTATGTACAATTATGTGCAAAATAGTATGTATTTGTTATATATATTGTTAATTTGTAAATTTGTTCAGTTAAAAATTATACACTGGCCACCAGAGATAGGTCCTCAGGTGTAACACTGACTTTTTAATGAGGTTTAGTACAGTGATAGGGTTTGGAATTCTGAAGACAATGACATCTGTTTCGGCGGCATATGGCCATTAGTTTATGAGATATTTAATGTTAAAGTTGTAGCCTGTATACAGGGTGTTTCCGAACTGGTGGTATAATTCGAAAGGATACAATTTTACATACAAAAAGAAACCAAAAATGTAGAATAAAATCTGTTCGTGCGATGCTTCGTTTTCGAGACTCGGTTAACGCGTCTGTTCATTACATTCTGTTTCTACTTACTGCCAACACGAATATACAGGGTGGTCCACGCAATTGTTTCAGGTCATAATTCCGTTATTAATGCATTTATGAAAAAATGCCAAAGGAGAAAGATAAATGGCTTGATGAGCACTACATCTGTAGGCCCTTAGATTTTTTTTAAGTGCAACAATGCATGTGTAATTAAGAATTGTATCATTTCTTTTAATGGGAATGCATATTGTTTTATGCACGGATCGATTCCTCTGTTCATTCTACGTAAAAAATTATTAGGGTACCATGGCAAAAAAATTATTAATTCTCGAGATATTTTAAAAAAATGTCTATTGAAGAAGATGCTCAAAAGATAAATGTATCTTTCTCCTTTGGCATTTTTTCATGAATGCATGAATAACGGAATTATGACCTGAAACAATTGCGTGGACCACCCTGTATACGTGTTAGATGGATTTCGAAATCTTGAAAAGGAAGAATCATACGGGAACATCTTGTGTTCCATTTTCGATTTATTTTTACTACTCTCCTTGTCAATTCCATACAGCTGAAAACACAGAGTCTCGAACAATAGGACAAATATCAAAAGTAGATTTGTGGAAGCAGTGGCAAATAGTTGCCAATGAGAAATTAAGGGGTTCATTTTTGTAAAAAGGTGAGCACATTTTTAGAATGTGCACATCTACAGGTGGATAGAATATACGGGCGAAATATTATTTCTTAATGTCAAAGGTGAAAGGACTAGTACTCATTACCAAACTGCAAGAAGTGGCCTATTAAGGTTTCACTTCACTCGTCCAATAAGGTAACAATTCAATTTTTATAATAAATCTGCCATTTCACTCAATACATGCGTGCTCCATAACATAAAATTCCAAACCAATAACGAAAATTCCATTTCTTCGATAAATTTCCAACGTTTTTTTCGCAATTATTCCACACAGAGTAGTTGTCCGAACACTTATAGCAGAGTGTACAGTCACGCTACGTGGTCAGGGATTTTCTTAGTTCACCGAATTTTCTGTTCGGCGTCCCAAGGACTTTTGCCCATGCCCCTTACGTGGTCAGGGATTTTCTTAGTTCACCGAATTTTCTGTTCGGCGTCCCAAGGACTTTTGCCCCCGTTCTGTTTTTTCCGGTGGGTCACACCACTACCGGTGGTGTGAACGCGAAACGTCTTGCTCGATCGGGAAATATCGGGCCGGATAACCCTTTGAGGAGACTCTATTACGTGGAGGGCTGGGGAAAAGTTTTGATTGGGTTACAAAACTCGTTCGCGGGTGGGATCGATGGATACCTCGGAAACGGAAAAGCTCGATATAAACGGCCCGACGAGACGCCCCTCTTCCTCCTCTACCATCCTCTCTCTACCCGTTCCTCCGACAACCCCGGCCTTGGCCCGACGTTCGATGAAAACCCAACGGCCCTTCGTTCGCTTTCGGACGCGCGCAGGGGAAACCAAGGGAGAGAGAGAGGAGAAAAAAAAAAACAATCCAGCTAATTTTTCTACCGTCATACAAGGGCACTGGGACAACCACTGTGAAACTAAAATGCCACCCCATCTCTCTCTCTCTCTCTCTCTCTCCGTCCATTCAGGCCGCCCTTCAAAGGGCCACGGATCAAAGGTGTACAGTGCGTCCCGTGGCTTTATCTAACTGGAAACCGAGTCGAGTCCTGTAAATCCGTGAGAGGCGCCGCGCGGCGGTGGCGACATTCATTTTCTGTATCGTTTCTAACCTCGATCCCTTTCACCGCAGGAATCTCCAGTTTCTACCTGTGTCACGCGAGACCGGCTAACGAGACCCCCGAGAACCGTTTCAAAAACGCCGCCGCCACGGTCGTTTCAGGTGCGTCTTCTCTGTGTGGTGTTGTGTATCGAAAATTGGGAAATTATTTTTATCATCCTGTTACAGCACGAATTGGTTGAGTAGCTGTTTCGAACGGTTGTGCCCCGTGCGTGCGTCAGACTTCATTAAGGATCATTATGTTCTTAGTCATTAAGCAACTGATTCTGGGAACCTGTCGAATGACTGGGTTGATCGTGAGTCGATCTGTTAGTCTCACTGTTTTCTATTGTTTACTACAGGCATTAGTCACGAGGATAGCCTATGGTTAACCCAAATTGTCATTGAATCATTCTTAATCGGGGCTCCTAGAAGAAAATGCTATTTCTAAATTATATTCTAGATTCGTAACACGTAACCTTAGTTTCTTTTCAGTACGTATTGTACGAGGTTACTTTCAGACCCTCCTTTGTTATGAATTCGCATGGTATAAAGAAATACAATTGTATCAGTGTATAACAGTGGTGGCCAAACCTTGTGAGGATAGGAGCCATATATCGCCTATCAGAAATACTCGAGAGTCGCATCTTCTATTTGAACGGTATTAAATTGTCAGTTACGTTTACAATCTATGTGTATGTCACACTGCATAATAAAGTCAGGAAACTTACAATAGTATCCTATTACATACCTGTATGTGGTATGTGACATGTTTATGAAAAAATTTTGTATAAGTTTACGGGATCTCAAAGATACTCTGTCAATTCCTGAGAGAATATTGGGTTCCATTGCCATTTTTCCTGATCTTTTATATTAACCCCTTACACTCGGAATTTCCTAATTTTCCATATATTTTGTCCCTTCAGAGGGGACAGTCTAGTGGAAAAGGTTAATAATCTATAGTAGTATGGTACGTACCAATATTAGGATATTTTATTTCTGTGGTTTTTGAACACTCAAAAAATGCATGAAAAGATATACTCTTATTATCGAATAAACTTGCCTATCCATGGTCTATAACCTAGTACCTACGAGATTTCATTAAATCTCGAGACAGTACATAAAGTAGACCATAATCAAATCGTTCGGGGAACGTCATGGAATGGGCAGAATCACGCAATCGGTCAGCCAATTGGTGAAAAAATTACAATCTTTCCATTCTCTTAAGCAGTGACATGTGACCACACGTACTGTGCAGAGATCGTAAATTGTTCTTACAAACTGAACAGTTGGCGGTATCTCATTCTACTTCGATGTGTTTCCTTCGCTTACTTCAGGCCATAGACATAAACGGTCCGTAGACGATACGATTTATCGCACAACTAATTGTACAACCTAAATTACTTCGATCGTTTGAAAGAAAGTTGCAACGTTGTGGCATGCCAGTAGAGCACGATAAAACATCTGTCGATCTGTCTGCAACTGTCTACGCAACTTGTCGTGCAACTTATAGCACAGTTGAGCAGAATTTTATTCGAATAATATATAATGAAACAACAGTATCTAAGAACGTCTTTCAGACCTTTAAAAACAGTTAATAAAGCTAAATAATTTTCTGTCTAATGCGTACTCATTCAAGAAAAACATATTCTATTATAAAAATTCGAATTGACACGTTTAATCGATTAGAAATAGCGAAGTATATTTTTTATCTTCTATTCGTTCAATTTTTATCTAGATAATAAATTTGCCCATCTCAGACTTGTACGACAAATCGCATCGTCTTTGGTACGTTTTATGGATCTGACCGACTTAACCAATATTGACAGTTCGTGCGACAGGAGATAGTCCACCTAATTCGATTCGCCCACAATCTCTGCGCAGTAGATTGTCATAAAAAAAAATTCAAAATCCACCCACTGTTGCAACCGAAAACGCGCAGAGGAACTTCGCTCGATCCTTCGCTTAGTCTGCGCTCGATTTCCATCGCTCCACCGCGTTGCACATTTCGAAGTTTCGTCATTCGAGTGTCTGGTTACCGATACCGAGCCGCATAATTATTACCGTATACGTGACTTTCGCGAGCTCCGAGGTAACGTTCTGGCTCACGTACGCGCCGCGAAACGTCGATCCCCGCTATCGGGACCGAGCGTGCCGAAGAAACAAAATCGGCCACCCTTCCCCTGAGCCGATGGACGAGCAGCAACAACTATATACCGTCCCGTAAAGCAGAAAAAGGATGAGGCTCGAATCGCCGCGATAACGCGTATCGATAACGCGAGGATTTTATTCAAAGAACCGCCTTCGATGGTCCCCCATTAATCATATCCTGGGACGACGGGTGAAACGGGGCGCCGTGAATGCAACGTGAAAGTACCGGTCGCGCAACGGGTATATACATAGAAGCGTGTACAGCTGGCGCGTTATCAGGTGCCTTTAAAGGGGTGGAGTGGGGGGAGGGAAGGTATACGAGATAACGACCAAGGATGTGTCGTAACACCTTTTTCCTCGTCACCCTCGCTTTTCTACCTCTTTTTTTTTCTTCTTCCCCTCTCTCTTCCCCTCGTTCTTTCTTACCTCATGCATTCCCCTCTCGATGAATATGTATGTACACACATAGTCGCTCTAATTCTTAATTGTACTACCTCCACTAGTTTCTAAAGTGAGAAAACTCAGTTTAAAGTTTACGAAGTTTAACCCTTTCAGACCTGATGGTCACATTTGTGTACGTGATGTTTCTTATAATTTTACACAAAGCCTTAGGTACGAGGTGTTGCAGACCCATATTTCTCTTATTCGTTTGAATTTTTTCATGGTCTGAATGTTTTTCGTAGGTTTAGTGAATTCAGAATTGAATAACAAACCTTTTTTTTTAGAAAAATTAAAAGAAACTTCTTTTTTTGAACAAAATATCTCAATAGTCTACTGAATTTAAATGTGTAATCAAATATATCTTTTTCCTCTTAAAAAAAATTCAGGTCTGAAAGGGTTAATATTATAGAAGCAGGGAAGTAATGAAATAATGAAACAGTATAATATGATCTATTAAATAGCTGTTTATTACAATACTGAACAAAATTTTGTCTTAATCTGAACATAAATTTTTAATTGTTGTTAGTATTTAGAGATACAACCGTTAAGAAAACAAAATTTTCATAGTTTCGAAGTTGGGACTTAAAAGAATATTTGTCGTTTTCTCGGTTGAATTTTCTTTATATTACGGTGGATTTGTATTCTTTGGACCAATAAGACACTCGTAGATTAACTAATTTTTTTTTTTTTTTTAAATGGAGTTAGAACTTAAGAACTCGGGCAATGACATACATACCTCTGTGAGGCCCACGGGTCACACACCTTTGTCTTTCTTTTCTTCTTTCGGAGGCTTCAGTCGGGTCCGATTAGGCACCGCGTGTAAATGTGGAAACTAGCTTCTCAATGGGACGAGCCTCGCATTCTTCACCTCTTTTTTAGACACGTGTCGCGTCAGAGTGTGTCCCCCGTGTGTCTATACGTAGTCCACGTGTAGATTGCATAGCGTAAATAAAATTCTAGACACCTTTAACCCTTGCGTAGGTACCCAGATACCTATTTCGAAATTTTCTTTCACAATTTTTTATGTTCTTGTCTAAAACAGCACATGGTATAATATAGGAAGGGAGAACTAATAATTTCGAAAAAGTATGAAAGTAAAATTATTTATGTTTATCTAATCTGTCAGAATAGGGGTATTCCGATTGCTCCATAACCCTAGAACGTCAGTAACACCGTGGGGTCGTTCTCGACCCGAAATAAAATCTTAATATTTAAAATACTATTTAATATTTTCAAACTATTCTTCGTCAATTCTCCCTTAAATACTTTAGGAAATAACATCTGCACAGGGTGATTTCCGTTAACAAAAAGTAAAGGAAAAGTAAAGAAAATCTGACTGTTCTAATGTTTATTTCCACGTCTGTAGACAAGATTCGAATTTTGCGGTGTAGCCGGTAACCCCAGGGTGGCGTTCCAGGGTTAACGTGTACTCAGGAGTATTCGTAACGGGGGTGGTTTGACCGTTCTCTCCCTGTCCGATGATAATCACATCGTTCCCAAACGAGTCGAATGAATATTACCTTCGATTCTTTCGGATCCTCGAGTCTCGTTAATCGGAGGACCCGCAAATGGGTCAATAAATTTCGTCACCGCCGAAATAAATACCCCCCCCCCCCCCCAGCATGTTGAACACGCTCGGGAACCGTGTGTGCGGTAAAATAGGAATCGATCGCGACCCCGTACGCGCGGCCGCACGTCATTTCATGTATTTTTAAAGCTTTCCACCACCTCCCTCCGATTAATCGGCGGCAAGTGACGAAAGAGCAGACACGACGGGAGGGGATGGAGATCGAGGTCAAAGCTCGACAGGCGGGCCCACACGGAGAAATTTTGCGTCCCCTGGAATGCGCCCGGTTCCCGCGCGCGCAATTGTCGCGACAATTTAGCTCGCCCGTTCTCTCTCTCTGTCTCCGTGTATGTCTCTTCCTTCGTTATCGCGCCAACAAGTTAATCTTTATAAATAGCTCGAGCCATGGTTATATTTAATCCTGACCCTCGTGGTCGGCCGTTTCTGCCTTGATATACCTCCCTCTTTGTCTCCCTCGCCGCTCGAATCTTTCGACGAGTTTGTTCTCTCACCACGATATGCTGGAAAACTTAACCGGTTCGTTGTAGAGACGACCGTACATTGCTGGTTTGTATTACGCCAGGCACGATTTACGAAATAATTAGGTAATATTCGGTTTTTCTCGAGGTCAGGGGTTCCTGGAGCTGCGAGCTGACGGTTCGAGTCGCGTTAATTAAGAGGCGATCGCACAGGTTACACGGGTGGGAATTGTTTATCGAGACTCTCGACGACCTATCGAGGATTTGTGATCCGGTTCACGGAAATATCATCCACGTAGGGGGAACTATAGTACGTCTCCGTTTGAATAATAGAAACGCTTCGCGCGAATAACCATCCGAGGGAAGTTCAGTGGAGCCGTTTTTATCGCGGGACAGCTTCTCTTCGTTCGTTCTTTTCTGTCCAACGGCGTCTCTCGTGGTCCTTCGGTTAACCTGAATTCAGACGCGACTGGTAATCGATTGGCGGGTCTTACTTTTACGGTTCTATTCTACTCGGTTCTCGGCGTGTATCGACCCCCGTCAGTTACGAGTCACAGAATATTTCGTAGGACCGATCGATGGGGCTTGTTCCAATTTTCGATTCAGAATGGCTGGTGATCGGAAGCGACGTTTCTAGGAATAGTTCGAATTTTTGGGCCAGTTTAGCTTTCCCTGTGTGCACCTTGTAGCCTGAAAACTCGTATCCACGGTTTCGACTGATAATGGCCTTTGCCTGAGGACGATGACGACGATGCTAGAAAAGTCCAGCGCGAATTAATCTTAGAGCTCTCCGACCGACAATAAAACCGGACTGTCCTTACATTCCTGGGCAGTGTGTCGACCGCTATTTTAAGACCGGAGTTTAATAAACTTACGTCTCTTAATTAGACCTACTTCTCTTCTCCTCTTTTCTTCTCCTCTCTCGGTCGTCGTGGTCGCATCTGATGCTCGGGGAACGGTTCAACCGGCTGCTTGATCAACGTATTGTTGGTTTTGTTACGTGCACGGCTATTGAGAGGATCATACTTGAATATTTCAGAGTTTTATTTTTTAATTTAGTCCTTGCAATGTCTGAAACGTTTAGTCGGTATTAAGCTGACATTTGTCACAGTTTTTACTCTCTACACTGCTGGGAACGTTTGTAGCAAGTTATTGTTACGGTGGGAAGATCTCAGGTTCTGAGTAATGATCTGTGGTATAAAGTATACGTAAATAATTGGAATGTCTGTAGGGTGGACAACGTATTGCATTTTCTGTTGAAAGTATCAATATCTATATCACACTTCCCAGAAAAGCTTAGGTTCATTAATCCTTTAGCTGTGTAAAAATTTTCGTGAAAAGAATAGCCTTGGTTTTTGTGATTTTCTATTCTATTTCATTTTTTGGTCTTGAATTTTGAACTACCAGAATGGCATTTATGTCATAGTCAATTGACACAACAGTTGCGTACCTAATTTTACAGTAATAGAAATATTCAACACTATCAGATATAGCTGAACGATTCTATTAATGTAGAATGCTAGAATCTTCCAGATAGGAAGGTAGCAGTTCCATATCCCTTCTTTTACGACACTTGTTCCTCGGTAGAATTATCAGTTTATGTATTTGAAACGTTACCATGTTGCATTACGTGAAGTATCAGATTAGATTACAGATTTATTTGCCTTAACGTTTCAAGACGTTTCCTGAACCATAACTTATTTCCCTTCGCTCTATCATTTCATCTAGTTCTTGTTACTCGTTTATCTTGAGTGAAGTTTCCTGGATCACTAAAGTTAACCCTCCTGAGACAATGTGGGTCGTTGGCGACCCTAACAAATTTTCATTTTTTCCGGACTTTCCTTTAAAACTTTATTTTCATTGAGAAAAGTTTTACACATTTTACTTAATGAACGATTGTATAATCTAGTAGAGACTTCGATAAGTATCCCAAAATTTTGTTACATACTTTGAAAGTCTACAACAGTAAAAAATTAGGCTTGGAAGTAAACGACCCAGCTTGACTATGGTTAATTATGACATAAATGGACAAATGAAGACACTATTGTACGAAGAAAAAAACGCACATACAGTCCATTTTTAAAAGAAAATTATCGATATATCCTATCGACACGTGAAAAATAATTCACGATAATTACTTTATGTCGTGCGTCAGGTATTCCGGACTCCTTTTTTCCTCCCACCCCTTCCGCGACGATTCCCTTCCGGTCATGACGCCACGCGAGTTTACGTGTACGCCGTGTTACGGCACTGTGCAGCGTACGCTCGGTGTTCTATGATACAATCAATGAATGACTGACTACGTGCCGTGACGTGGGGCTGCACTGGTGACCGTGATGACTTATCTCGGAGCCCTTTCCTCGCCTCCGCCGCTGTACATTCATTTTTCCGTTCGAGATCGTATCAACGAATCCTCTCCCGAGGGGGAAAAAAACGGCTGACAAATCTGGCGAAAGTCATAATATCACTGGTAACGTGACTGAACAGTGGTTCTCAATGAATCACGTGAAACACCAAGTTGTCGAGTTTCTATTAATTTACAAAAATGAGTTATATATTTCTATTTCTTTCGATCGATCGATCTCCCCGACCCCACTAGTCATTCACGTACAAGCGTGGGGGGATATAAACCGCAAGATTCGTAGTAGAATGCAATTAATCATCATCTATTCAGCCGGAATCATCTCTACCATTAATTCCTAAAGGGGAACCGAGTCCCTAAAGGCTTCCCAGCGAGCTCTCGTGCCCACGAATTCTTCCCGTTAACCGTTTAACCGAGGAGCCTCTCGTCCCCGGTTCGTTTTCACCGAACACTAGAGGAAATGGAGGGAGAGAGAAAGAGATAGAGAAGTAGAAAGCTCGAATATACACACTATATCCCCCCGACAAAGCATGCCTTCCTCTCGTAGTTTTCACCGGTTCTCCGTTTCTTTCTTCCTTTTTTTTTTCTTCGTCGCTTCGTTCAGTCTCTTTCCACCCGCTCTTTCTCCTTTCATCCGGTCGCCCGCGCGCATTAGCGACGCAAAGCGTACGTTCGCCACGGCAGACCGCACGCCACGATGCAATCAATGAATGACGGTGTGTGTGGTGTGGCCGTCGTGGCGTGTCGATGGCGTGGTGGCGTATAGCTCGGCGCGCGCACTGACCGTGATGACTTTTCTTATCTGCCCTCTCCTTATTCCCCTTAACCCGTTCTTTCTCGCGTCGACTTCCCTCCCTCCCTTCTCGGTCTTTTGCCCTTCTCGCGGTGCTCTACATCTGTTTTTCCTCTCCCCGTCGTCGACGTCGTCATCGTCCGTGGTGTTACGTTGGTTTTACACTCGCTTCTCGTCCCCTCTTCGTCGGCCATTCTTTTTCTCTTTTCTAGTCTCACGCTGTGTTCTCTGCTTCCTTCGTTTTTTTTTTCACTCTCGTTCACTCTTTTCCTGGCCTCTCCCTTTCTGTTTCTCTATTCCGCTAACCCCTCTTCATCCGGTTCGCATTACGCGCGATGCGTACGCGAGTGTACGCGGAATAAACGTACACACCACTGTCCCTTGATGGTGACGTTACAGGTAGGGATGTTCGATTGCGATTCGATTCTTCGGAAGATCGATTCCCTTGGGTAACACGTCCCTGGAATGTATAACATACAGTAAATCCTTGATGAGTGTTCGAAGGCTTCTCGGCACTGAACATTAAATATTTCATAAACTAATGGACATATGCGACTGAAACAAATATCATTGGCTTCAGAATTCCAAGCTCTATCGCTATACTAAACCCCATTAAAAAGTCAGCGTTACACCTGGGGACCTCTGCTTGCTAGTGCCGAGGAGCCTTTGAACGCTTATCGTGTATTTACTGTATACACTAACAGTCAAAAGTGTGAAATCATAGTTCATGATCGATAGAAGAGAAACTGATTACAGTAAATCCTCGATGAATGTTCGAAGGCTCCTCGGCACTGAACATTAAATATTTCATAAACTAACGGTCATGTGTGGCTGAAACAAATACCATTGGCTTCAGAATTCTAAACTCTATCACTGCGCTACACTTCATTAAAAAGTCAACGTTACCATTGTTAAAAACGGTGTACGATTCTCAGCACAAACACGCGGAATTTTCACTGAACAGCTGGGGGGGGGGGGGGGGGGGGGGGGTAAAGCTGATACCGCGGCTATGATAGGCGTGGTTGTAAAATAATATATGTATACAGGGTGTCTCAACTAACTTAATCACCTCGAATAATGACTTTTTCAACTCTTATGTATCGTGGTTAAAATAAAAACGAACTAGGTACACCATATCTGAAATCGTGTTGAAAAATAATATTCCTCCAGAAAAAGGATAAATTATAGCACCCAAAAAAATTGGTTCGTTTTTATTTTAACCACGATACATAAGATCTGAAAATTTTAGGGTGGTTTGATAGTTACGCCACGCAAATATATCGATCTGAGAAACACTCAGAGCAACTTGTTTGCACTTACAAGGGAGATACTACACTCAGGTGACGATATCATTGGTAATTCTCGAAACATCGTATCGAAACATAAATACCATTCATTTCATTGCATGGAGAGGATCGGGGTTCTCGTTTACCAACAAGGAGAGACGCGTCTGCCCCCCCCCCCTCCACTACCCCCGCCTGACAGAGATCCTTTGCCCCGTGATACCTTACAAGATCTCTCCTCGCCGCATGCAAAACCGTACCCGGAGAGATCATATGAACGGACAAATTCGCCCATTTCGCCCCCTCCACTCATACTTGGGGAGAAAGAGAGAACCTGGATGTGTGTTACGCTCTGCATAGTGATCTAGAATTAAAACTTATTCAGCTGAAGCAATCAAAAATGTTGAAACTTCTGTATTTTATTCAAATAGAAGTAGATAAACGAACTAATTCTCATCAATTTTATGGATCCTCTTTGATGACGTCACCATTCGCTAACAGTGCTCTCATCTTCATGAAAATCTGAATTTTTAGGGCAACGTTTCTTTTCTATTTTTCATTGGGTTCGTAATACAAAAGGGTCTGAGAGGAACAATAAAGCCTCGAACAAATTTTTCATGGTTAATATTAACACTTTATAGACCGATACCCTATTAATAGGCTTTCCAATTTCAGTGCTTATACACCAGAAGCCTATTAATTTACCGCTAGACCATGCTTAAGTCATAAATTGATACGTTATTCCATTATATCTTGTTCTTTTTCAAGAATATAATTTGCTACTACGTTTCAACTGTTTAATAACAGTACCTAGGATGTTGATCATTATATTCTACTAAACCTATTAAATAGCAGTTAATAGTACATAATGTATTAACTTAAAATATGTGTTCTGGAAGCTGAAGGAAATTTACGTTTAACCATTCGACCTGCTAAATTTCGATTCTGGACCACACTGTGGCTCGGTGTGAAACACGAGACCCTGAACGAAGAGAACGACCGAACGGCCGTAAACCGGGTGTTGTGTCGCGCGTGGAGTTGCACGCCCCCGCGCGTCGTGCTCCACCAGCAGCCAGTAGCAGCGTAAGCGTCGTTGTCCTCCTCGTCGACGTCGACGTCGGACGGGTGACTATCGATCGGTCCACGGCGGGCGTCGGCGTTCGCGAACGCGGCGTCGGTGCCGCATGGTGGCGCCCCCGTCGTTCCTCGTGAACGGCGACGGCGCTCTTCGTCCTCTGTCCGCCCCTGGGGGGCCATGGAGGGGGTGGTGGGGGCACCGACACGACGCGACCAATCATGCCTTTGGTGGAGCCGGCAAAGAGCCCGGCGTGTACTACGTGAGGGCCGCCACGCTAAATGCGGATTTATCAGTCGACGAGTCGCGTTCTCCTGCCGGTAAAACTTTTCATTCCGTAACCTCTCTGTCTCCACCCCCTCCTCCGACTGTTTCTCACGCGAGTGGGCCCCGATACGTGGACGGTATCGCGTAGGGCCCCGCGGTGTGCCGAACGAGAGATTCCACGAACGTCGCCAAGGCGGTCCCGGTTGCGGCGCCCCTTTCTTCTTCTTTTTTTTTCTTCTCGTTCACTCGTGGGGGGCGGTGAAGAACGCGAAAGGATGCTGTGTCCTTTGGATCGTCATTGTCGCGAGTTGCTGCCCACGAGAGTTTCTCTGGTACTAGGAGATTCGTCGGGTACCCCACGGGGGACGGTTAAGTGAAAAAGTGCCGTGCTGGTCGGACGTGGGAAGAAGTGTCTCGGGGAAAGACTTGCTGCCTGGTGTGGACTCGAACGGTGTAATTCTGTTCGGCATTGTGAGATCATCTCGCGTGGATCTCGATTTTAACACCTGGGAGATTGACGGTAATCCTTCGAGAAGTAAGTTTCGATGAATTAAGATTGTGTCTAGCATTGAATGAACGTCGTTTGGGGATTGGAATCGTTTTTATCTGCACGTCGGGGGATAAGTCTGAGGAAGAGGAATTTTCTTCGTCCCGATGAAGGTATTGTTCGTTAGAGGATTATCGTAGTCTGGATTGAAGAAAATGTCGGGATTCGAAATGACACGCTTGGATGATTCTGGAAACCGTGCGATTCCGTTCGGTTTACGACGCCGAGGAAAATGGCACTGTAAACGTAACGTGAAACGCGGAAAAGGTGGCGAGGATCTTGCCGGCCACGCATGGCCGTTTCGCCCGAAGGATGTCGTAAAATGCCGGCGTAAGGATCCATCTCACCGGCCAGTAACCATTTTCCGTCGTTCGCGACGCGGAAAAGCCATCGGGTACCGTGCGAAACCGGGACTATCGTCGGGAAAACCGAGAAAAACTCGAAGACCTCGTGGACGGTCGAATGAATTTTCGAAATGGAGATCGTGACCAGTGGTAACTGTAACGGCATTACGATCTCCTCGAATACTTGTGAAACCTCGGAACACTGTCAACGTGATGATTCACGGATAATAAAATTTGTGTGATTGTGCGCAGCCTTTATTAAAAAAAAAAAAAACGGAAGATGGTTTTTTGTGACAACGCCTGCAATCACGTGGATACATGAAGAAATCGTTAGACCACCATGCGCAACTGAGAAGGTGAGATTTATGGAACATGATAGATCGTTACGATGCTTCTTTATTAACCAAAATAATTTGAATAATTTTCTACAAAATGGTACAATTATGAAATTGTCGAACGAATATAAACGATTCTTCGAAATTCTGCGAGTATCTCGAATAATTCGTCGTTTGAACCCCATCGGTACAGATAGGAACACAGCACGGGAGGCTGGTAGACTGGACTGGCTCGGCGATTACATAATCCCCGTGATGATCCCGTACGAGCCACAGCGAAATGACGATAAACAAGCGTCGAGCTCGTCTGGTTAATTGCATAACTATGCAAAGCTCTTCCCCCCTCCCCCAGTAGTCGCCGCCTTTTTTTCCGACTACCCCTTCCCCGACGCGCGTTAGGGTGGATGCGTGAAAAGTAGCGAAAAGAGGCACGAAAAGAAGAGAGGAAGAGGGAATAAAAAAGCGGCCAAGCTGCCGCGAAACATCGACAAAAACAAATGTTCTCGTCGCGGCTAATGAAACGCCTCCGGGGGCGAGAGGGGCAGGAGTGGCGTCGGGGGTGGGGGTGGGAAGGTGAGGGAAAAAAAAGGGCCAGGAGGACGAAACGGAGGAGGAATCGATGTAAAACGCGAACACGGATAAAGGGGTGAAACAATCAGTCACCGCCGAACAAAATGGATTATTTCGCGCAGCTTAAATTAGGCGTGGCGTGAGGAGGAGGAGGAAAAAAACCTGTCGATTCCTTTTGTCTCGCGGGGCCGAACCGGGTACGACGGTCCATGAAGACCCGCCGTTATCGATCTGTCCGCTTTGTCCCGTCGTGCTTTTCTTTATTTCCTCTCCTCGACCTTCCTTTCCGCCGCGAGACAACGGTAATTAGCAAAAGAATCGATTCAACGTTGAAGAATTCACGATGAAGTGGAGTAGCATCTGTGCACCTCCGGGGGCCTCTTTGATGCCTCCTGTGTGTATAGAGGGTGGTCCACGAAACGTGATCAGCATAGATTATTCTACTGCTGGCTGTTCGATCGAAAATTCATTGTTTAACTGTCTGTGCAAATGTCATAAATAGAACTAAGCAGTCGTTTCTTAACCCTTTTCAGACCTGAATTTTCTTTTAAGAGTAAAAAGAATATTTGACTATACATTTGAACTCAGTAGACTGTTTAGGTGACATTTTAAAAATTTTGTTTTAAAAAGGGATTGTTATTCTATTCTGAATTCTTTAGATCTACTAAAAACATTCAGAACGTGACAAAATTTTAATTTATAAAAAAATATATGGATCTGCAATACGGTGTACCCAAGCTTTGTGTGAAATTATAAGGAATTTCATGTACACAAATGTAACCACCAGTCCTGAAAGGGTTAACCATTTACTCGAGTGTATTGCAGATGATGGACACCATTTTCAGCATCGTTTCAATTAAGTTAAATGATATTTCTATAATGTTTCTTTGCTTTAGAAGAGAAAAAAATGATTTTTCCTAAAAGGACGTACAAAAATTGTAGGTTTATCTATAAAAAAAAAACTGAAGGTGACCTTGAAAACTGAGAAAAAAGGCTTGACAGAAAATTTGGTACCATCATCTTAAAGCTCTCCTTGAATCATGTTATACTACATAGTCAAATAAAATTTCGATCGGACAGCTAGCAGTACAATAATCTAAACTCATCACGTTTCGTGGTCCACCCTGTATGTGTGTGTGTGTGTGAGTTAGAGAGAGATGGAAGAGGAGAGTCCGTAATGGTTTGTTATTGATCTACTACGGAGGTTCACCGGTTTTCTGCCTTTCGTCGAGGTCCTTTTATCGTTCGACGATAGGCGGTATCGAAGGATTCGCGTAAGAATTCCCTCCGTTCCACCCCTTCTCCTCTAATTGCGTGTAGCTGCGCGAAGAAAAAAAATCCACCCCCGTTTCCTAGGGTTCCTATTCTCTTTCTTTTTCTGCGGGAACTTGCACGGAAAAAAGTTTCAAGGGGTTGGACTGGGGAGAAGCCGAGCCGCTGTGAAATCTTTCGTGGTCACAAGGCTCGATGATGGAAAACTTGTTTCGCGAATAAATTGAAGCTAATTGCGGCCTCGTTAGACGCGAAAGGGAAATTGTTCCGGCTAAATTTAGAATGTTGTTGTAAAACTTGCTTTCTTCCTTTCCAAAGGTGGTGGACACATAGTTGATTTTTTGCTTGTATAATGCACTTGCTACGCGTGAACTGTCAGACTTCGATGTTTGTTTAACTATATTTTTACGAATGAACACGATTAACAGTGATCGATATTTTTATATTGACACGTTCACCGCCTGGTCGTTCATGGAATAAAACTTCAATTGTCAGTTAATGCAATCAGCGGGAACGAAAGGTCAACCGAAATAGGCTCCGCAGTGAACGTGTTAATTTCCAGAATTTCGTTTAAGTCCCCAATAAAAATACGTACAGTGGAGAGACAGGAAGTTGAACTTGTTCTCGGAGAATAAAATCGAAGTCGAACAAATTTTTAATTTCGTATTTGAGCTGTTCCACGCGCAGCGACGTTAATACCGTTCCTGACCTTTCCATTATTTATTAGGGGTGGGTTGGAACCTAATTCTTAAATCGTCGAAACTTGAATCCAAAACTTTGTAACTGATTTTGTTTTGTAACAGTAATATTTCGTTTTAAAAACTGAACTGAAAATTTTTGCACAAATCTTTATTGACCATAGTTAAACAGAATAATACAAACAAAAACAACAATATATTAACAGTTCCTACTTTTTAATACCACCAAATAATACTATAAGAAGTAAGTAAAAAGTAAAATTTGAAAAAGCTGTGTCAAACTCTCACGAATCACACGCCCTGGACCTGCACTTCTTCAATCACTATCGATCGCCATCTGCTTATATTTTTCGAAAATTTAGTCTCGACAGATAGATAGAGAATTTCATTACGAACAATTTAAACCAGAACGCTTCACATTTACTTACAAATTACGACTCGTAGACTGATTTGAAAGAAAACAAGTCATAATATACCACTGTGTGTCATGTACGTGTCTCCCAGACCGTGTTCACCTGTACAATGTCGTTGGTATTCTCGTGAATTGTAATTAAAGCGCTCGAAAATACGTGTTATCGTGCGGCACTTTTCAACCGGTGAACACGATAGCGGTATCGCGATCGTACTTTCATTCCGATCAGTTTTTTCCCATGTTCTTCCGGGTACAGAAATAATTCGCGTTCATTGTTTCGCTACGCGATCCCCCTCTCTCCTGTGAATGGCCAGCGTTATCTTTAACGAGCCGCGGCGGCAAATGACCGTTATATAATTGCGTCGATACGATGTCCCCGTATTATCCATTGTACCATCTGTCTTATATCGAGGCTCCACGCGTTCCCAAAACCGGCGAGGACCATAAATATTCATCGAACGGTATCTCCGAATAGAACCCAGGCGCGCGCGCGCGCTCGCAGCGTGTATCTTTTGACCGGGAATACTGGTTGGTCCCGGCTGTAGACGTCACCGCGAAATTCGATTATCCGATCGGCCGGAATATGCATCGGGAATCGTGGGAAACTGACGCGGGTTGACGTCACCCGTACCGATATCGCCGTGAACGGACCGACGGTAGTTAAATTCGATTCGATTTAATTAACGTGAAACAGAACCGTTGCTTTTAGAAGCAGATACAAAAAATAACAAGTTTCCAACGACACGCGAAATTTTTTTTGGAAATTGTTTATGCGTCCTCGGAAGATATGTCTTCTCGGTTTTCGAAGGTCACGATAGGAAACTGTGATTAAGGTTTGTCGAATGAATGGGTTGTTATAGATCGGTAAAATGGCTATAAATTGCAGGAATGTTCGTCTTGTGTGTGGATATTAGGGATCGAAGCCGATTTGGTTCTTTTTTATTTGGGATATCATATTTAGAAACTGTATTTTATTGGACATAAAATGTTACTACTTTTGATTTTATGATTTATACGAACGGTGTTTTCAGAGTTCTGGGAATTGTGTTAGAAATTGTTTATTTTGTCAATTTTCGTCCTTATTACATTGTCATTTTTTAATATAATTTCCATGTAATTGTATGTACTTCTCCCTGCGCGAAACTAGTTTTTTTTAAGTCATCTGAAAAAACTGTTTGGATATCTCTTTATTAAGGTATTTAGATCCTGAAATCGTCCACCACATAGAGGTTTTTCCAATTTTGACAACAATTGGTAGTTGGTGGGTGTCTGATCAGACGAATAAGGTGGATGTGGGCGTAATACCCAGCTCAATTCGTTTAAGACTAATTTGTAAGAAAATAATATTTCTTTCAGAACTTACAACTTCTTCCATAGTTGCAAAATTATTATTTAAAAATACATTGTCAGAAAACCTGTCAGAATGTGCCTGTACCTGAAATCATTAGTTATTTCCCCTGCATTATGCAGCCAGATCGCAGTTCCCAGAACTTTGGAAACACCCCTCGTACATTGATTCATATGGGGGGTCCAGGTAATGGAAAGAAAATTTACAAGCAAATTTACAAAAACCTGTAGACAAAAATTTGCAATTAAATTTTCACGAAATATTCTGGAAGATTGAATAAATTCATTCCACAATAAACAGTGTACCACACGTCACGTTAACAATACTTGCGTGTTATACACATACATAATAATCATCTTTACAGGTATATAAGTACAACAGCGGATGGAACAGTTGTTTACCCCGTCACAGGTGCATTAAACTTTCCAGTCTTTCCAATTGATAGAATGCAACGCTGACACGCACCTATTGTACCATTCGAAACTCGGAAAGTCTAGTGAGTTCTATAGAATCGTAGCACAAACAACCACTATGTTTCTCAGTGTTTCGCTTGAAAAAACTAATTTGATGGGATTAACGATACCACGTAGTGTTTCAAAAATGTTCACACCTCAATTAACCCTTGGAAGGTGAATGATATGGGACTGACACTGCAAACGAATACAGGGTTAGTTTGACCCGTAGCGGAATTTCCATTGTACGTGGCTTCCAAAAAAGAATTATGCTTAAAATTTTATGTATACTTTCAAGTTCAAATGTTACATTTACATATGACTACAAAGAATACCTCAACGGCTACAGATGGGTCAAAATGACCCTGCACTCGTTGTACATGGGTTAATTTTAATGTCACTTAAACCCTCATCTATATCTCTAAATTCCAACGTTTTCAATTTTTTTCAGTCTTCACTAACGATTTTACCAAAATTACAAATTCTCTACCAATTCTTAGACAAGGAATCGCTAAATTATCGGTTACGCGATAAACCACGGGTCGAGCTTCACAAACTCATCGCTAACCCAGTTCGCGAACATTCTTTCCCATGTAGGTACGTACCGTCACGGTAGTTGTTCCTTGTTAACGTCTTTGAGTAGGTAGCAGGAGACGCCCCCGGTGTCATATTGGTGCTCACTTTACCACGGTGCATGAATTATAAATCGTAAGGCGGCAGAGGCAAACCATCTACCTTAACGTAGTGTGTCGCGGGGGTCGGTTACTGTAAACCCCGCTCGAACCCGATGATTTCCATTTCGCTCTCCCCCTGAGGTGGGGATCGATCGAGGGCGGCATAAAACTGACCTCCTAATCGAGTGCGCGCCGGTGTCGTTCGATCGCAAGAGACCCCCGCTCGACAGGGTTACAACGACCCGTCAAAACAAACATAGACGTATGTACGTACCCCCCTGGTCGTGGACGAAGTTTTCTAACGAGAAAGCTTTCCCTTTCCAATTACCTTCACTTGTTGGCCTATCATTACGTCAGTTCTGTCGTACCACCTGTTATTACGGATATATTGTGTGTGCGCCACCGTTTCCCACATCGCGTTTCACCGGCGCGGGGCTGCTTACAACGGAAGACGAAACACGGTCTCGCGCGTCCAATGCCCACCTGATTACACGCCTCGTCGGGCCCGTCCTGCACAGAAATTGCCGCTAATTACATAAAATATGTTCCACGACCTTCGAGGCGCCCCTCGGTTTCGTTTCCCTTACGTGTGCCTGGTGTACACCCCGCGTTAATTTCCAATGCTTAATCGTCCTTCAACGGAAGCAACTGGGAATTATGTACAGAAAAAAAAAAGAAAGAACAGGTAAACGTATTTGCCAATTTTTTTTCTCTTTCTTTTTGGTCTCTGTCCACGCGGGAATGTATCCACGGACAAACGGCGAAGTAATTAGACGTCGTCGTCGCGAAGTGTTACAGAAGTTTCGTTAGACAGGAACGTTAACGACCGTGAAACAACGACGTTTTAATCCTTCGTGAGTTTTTTTTTTCCTCCTTTTTTTTTTAAATGTGTCAACCGGGCACGCGGGGATGTTATTTCAGACCGGTCGTTCCGTCGTATTAAGCACGGGACAAGAGGGTAGTAATTACTTTTCGCGAGACTGTCACGTCTGTCCCGCTCGTTTCCAACCCCCGTTTCGCCCGTCCGCGCCACCGTGCTTCGGTTATTAATACCAACGTGATCGCGTGCTGCTCCTGTTAATCGTACTTGCGGATCGACGATTCCAGGATTTCGCGATGTTTCTAATCCTGCCAGAAGTATATAGTCGGTTCGGGCACCTAATCGTACCGTATTGATGGATTATAATCATCTGTAAAATGTCTTTGACCTTTAATGTTTAGACCTAAATGTTTTAGACCCTTAAATCGTACTTATTGAATTATGTTATATTTTAAGGGACGCCTCGGATGAATAGAATTTGATTCTTCGGTACCTTATTTTTTTTTCTTTGAGGTACCAAGGTGACGTGTTTTTTCAAGTTCAATGCATCTTTTCTCTAATTGGTATTATTCCTTTTCTCTAATAGGTACCTATTCTCATGATATAGGTCGCTGAATTCGTCCTTCCATCAACAACGTGGTATTAAAAAAAGATGCATTGACCTTGAAAAAACTCACTCACCTTAATATCTATAAAAAAATAAAATACCAAAAAATCATATTGTATCCATCCGATGAGCCCCTTAAATTGCTACATAATTCAATAAAATGTTCCTTGATATAACCAATAAGTAACGAGTCATTTTAGATAGTAGTTCTTATTGACTCACCCTGTATATGTTGTATCTTGTTATTTGGAAATCGAAAATATCGATATTAAGCAGACCTAATTCTCATTCTTCCGTTTTTTATTTATATTTAGAGGGAATACTTGAATTTCCTAACTGAAAACTACGGGTGTCAGCTGACAAAATTCAGATAATAATCGGCGTCAGAATTTGACGCACTTTTCGAATAACTGTTACACCGGTGCAATACTGGGCGTTAAAGGGTTAATACAAGTTTTCAAACATGGCTCAAGTAGGCGCGCGCCATATAGCCCACTAACTGATGATCCAAACGGTCCCGCTATAATTGTACCAGAATCATTCCCACATCGGCGAAACCGCTTGTCGGGACGAGAACGGGGGCCGTGCAAAAAAGGGTGGAAAAGAAAAAAGGTGGTTCGTTACACCACGCCGGGAAGAAGAAGAAGAAAAGAAACAAACGATTCAGGATCATCGGCGTTCTTTCTCGCGCGGATAGAGCATCATGGGTAACGGGGCCGACGACGGGGGGTAAGTTGGCCGGCGAAAATGTCGTTGATCCGAGTCGCAAGCCGTGGAACTGGTCGGCTGAGACCGCCTCGCGTGTGTATATATTGGGGTGAGAGGAAGGATCTCCCTCTCTTCTCTCTCGGGTTCTTCGACTTCGATCCAGACGAGACGGGAGCAGGGCCCCCGAAGTCCTCCTCTCCCTCCGGTGAACGGGGTGGAAGGAAGGAAGGAAGGAACCGACACTGGCCGAAAGGGGTGCACGCATGACCCTGAACCCGAACCGGCGCGCCACCCGTTACAGGGGTGCGAAGCTCCGACAAGCAGTGAATAGGTGGGGGGGGGGGGAGGAGAAAGAGACGGAAAGAGAGATAGAATGACCACGAAGGAACGATGGTAGAGGACGGGGAAAGTGGGGTGAGAGGGTACGTGTATATATGCCGAATAGAGAGAGAGACAGAGGGTGTAAGAGAGGGTGATGTGGAGAGAAAGAGAGAAACAGTCAGAGTACAGTCCCCGGGATCAATACTCCCGCGTCTTGCGATCATTCATCTTGCCACGCCCCTCTGTTCTCTCCACACTCTCCCTTACTCTTCCCTTCTCTCTCTCTCTCTCTCTCTCTTCCTCTGTTTCTCCTTCACCCTATGTTTCGCCCTCTTCTGTCTCTCTATCTTTCTCCTTCCATTTCTCACCACCACTCCCCCCTCCCACGTATCTGTCTCTTTCTCTCATCCTCCGGTTCCACCATCTTCATCCCCCGGGTGGCACCCCTCGTAATCGCGCTGCTCGGCCGCCGTTTGCCGCCCAATCCTGGTATCCATTACGGAACTTCTCGTGGGAAGAAAAAAAAAGAAGAGAGAAAAAATTCTCTTCCATCATATATTCCGTTCGTTTCCTTTTGAACATAATGCACAAATATCGTGATATATTTGGAGGTTACAGGATTTCGTTGGTGCGATTCTTCGGTCCTCGTTTCCATGGGAAGATTGTTTCCCAGAGAAACGGGGCGACCTTCATGGGGCGGTGTGGAAAAAGAGAGAGGGTGGGCCAGGGGGTGGAGAGAAGAGAATCGAGTATTGAGGTGGGCCACGGGACCCTGTCACACAGAGAGAGCGACATGGTTACCGGGGCGTCGAAATCAATAAATATCCCAGAAATGCGCGCGTGAAAGACGAAAGTGGGGAAGAGAAAGATAGAGAGCCAGGAATGGAGGACGAAGCAGGGCAGAAAGAAGAGGAAAAAAAAAGAAGGTGGAAATCGTTAGTAAGTACGTAGTAGCGTATATACGACGGCATAACGCGTAGTACGGCTGCACTTGACTCGTCGTTGCACGTGATTCAAATGAGTTTCTGGAGCCCGTCTCCCTACCACCCACACACATATAGCTAGCAAGCCGATAGAGGGAGCTGTGTATATACTAGGCCGGTCGGCGGGAAAGGGTGGTCTCTCTCTCTCTCTCTCTCTCTCTCTCTCTCTCTCTCTCGAGGAGGGTGGGCCTCGCGCTTGTTCCAGATAGAGAGAAGGGCTCGGTCGGCGGAACGGTCGATCCGATCGAGCGTTACGATAAAAGAGAGACTAGAACCGGACAGACGGAAGTCTCCTCCGCGAGATCGATATGTGTTGCTTTCTTTCTTCGACGTTCTCTATCTTCCTTTCTCCCTTTGGGGTCTCCTTGTCCCGTCTTTATACGCAGGTTTCTCTGCCTCCTTCTCCCATTTCGCTCGATCTTCTTGGTTCCGCGGCCTCTAGCTGCGCCGCCAGGAGTGGCCCTGTGCATCGTTTCCATCAGCTTCTTTCTCCTTTTTGCTTCCTCCTTCCCCCACCCCTCTAGGACGGCCGGCTAAGAATGTCGGGGAAAAATGTCTCGAGGGAGAGAGAAAGAGAGAGAGAGAGAGACTACGGGGTCCTTCTCCGCGGAACTTCGTATAAATTATCGTTTCGCCCCGGTCCCCACGCCGGAGATAATTTTCGTGACGTGTTTCGGGGACGAGCCGTTAGAGAACACGGGGACGAAATTCATTTTTCCCCGCGTCGAATAAAATTAGAGCCGCGCTCGGTGAATTAAAGTACATTCGTATTGGTGTATCAAAACGGCGACACGGTATAAACTCTTTGGAAAATAATTATTCTTCTAGTTACGTGTCGTGTTTGATGTAAGAAAAGCGTGTGTCGCTTCTTTTCTTTTCATTAAAAACATTAAATATTTCATAAACTAATATCCATATGCGGCTAAAACAAATATCATTATTAACTAAATCTCATTAAAAAGTCAGCGTCATACCTGGAGACCTCTCCCTGTCAATGCCATTGAGTCTTCTCTAACAGTTATCGTGGATTTAGTGTTTTCAAGTTATTATTGTATTTCAATACTGTTGGCGCCTACAGGCGCCTTACTTCACATTGTTCGCTACAAACGGTTGGCACCTATAGGCGTTCACTTCATATTGGTCGCTACAAACAGTTGGTACTTATAGAGGCTCACTTCACATTGCTCGCCATAAACGGTTGGAGCCTATAGGCGCTCACTTCACATTGCTCATTACGTCCTATTGTCCCACGTTTACTTAATGTTACTGTTACATGTTTAGTACGCGTACTAACAATTCAACACAGGGTACGAATAAATAAATAATATGAGTTTAATCCAGTGAGATTTAGTTTTGACGATTTCCATATAATTTCTGTAAAATGCACACTGACGAAAACATTCGTGGTTCATATCGTAGATCGCGTCTCGAAGTCTGCCGTAGCGAAGAGGTTAAAAAGTCAGCGTTCTACCTGGGGACTTCTTGTCAGCGTCGAGGAGCCTTCGAACACTCATAGATGATTTACTGTATAAGTTTCCTCTTCGTGTATAAAATTCAACGAATTTGCTACGTGTCGACGTGCGGAACGTGGACAAAACGGGGCGGAAAAGAGAAGAGTGTGTGGTCGAGGCGAATTCGCGTTAGTCGCGATACGAGAACCGCCGTGGAAAATAGAAGCGTGCAAACCCTGGCGGGGAGGGAACGACGGTGGCAGGGAGATGGCGGAGAGAGGCAGACTTAGAAGCCAGGAACCGCTTCGTTTAAAATCTCCCGGTTATCCCTGGTGCCGTCTCCTTTGAACCACTTTCTTGCTCTTGTCACGAGTCGTTACGGATACGCTGGTTACGCTCGGAACCTTTCTTTTGAGCACGATGCCTCAGATACAGGGGAAGTTTCGCGGAGCTGAAACAGAGGGGAACGTACGTACACGCGATTGATGCAATATACCGGACAAATTCGGGCGGAACGGGGTTCGGATGATATTAATTGTATCCGTCTTTGATCCGAGCGGATATTAATAACTTTTGCAAAGCGTGTGTAACGTTGACGCTGGAAGTATACTTTCTGTGTTAAACATATTTTCCTCCCCCGAGAATGTTTTTCTTATTTATTTCTATTCTAGATAGTAAGAGTAAGGAGTAAATTGCTCGTGAATATGAGTAATTCTTAAATATCGCTTCTTTTGTTAAATTGCACCTTCATTATTAGACTGCGGAAGTTTATGCAAATTCACAGTTTTATATTACAGGTATCGAAAAGTTCAAATGTGACAGAATTTTGCGTTTTACACTAGAGGCATTACTACGTTAATAATGATACATATTTAAATGGTATTAAACTGTTTTAAAATCTTCACTTTATTGCATTTTTCAAGTTAAGGAACGCTATAAATGCATAAACATCCACAGTCAACAGACTACTTTATTCGGTATTCTGTGCTTATTTTTTTTTTTTTACATTATTTTTAAGAGACGTTTGAGAAATGCACCTCTTCGGACCTATAATTTTAAACGATTTAATTCTTAAAATTAGTTATTCACATGCCTTTATTTTTATATTTAGTATTCCTGTATTATCTAGTTTGTCTAATTCTATCACCAAAAATCCGAATGTCCTTGTTGTGACCTAACGCAGGTAGTAAACGATTACAACGATAGTCGCGTCATGGGCCCGTGAATACGATCAGAAATCTGCCATAAACAGACATTCCTTGACAGCTGTATATCACTTGCAAATGCCCACTGTCCTTGAAACAGTGGTTTACTACAACCCAGCGCTGATTTTCAGGAATCCCAGAAACAATACAAGCCCCCAGTTCGTTTCATAGTACACTACACCCGCCAGAACATAAACACCAATCAGAATTTTTCATCCCCTCTAGCACACGAATACATACAACCAATCGGGAACTACACAACATTCGACAGAATAAATTCACCAGTCAAAGCGGTCAAAGCAGTCAGGCCAGTCATACATGTGCTCATGTATCGCGTTTCGTTACATTTGTTAAAGTTTAAGTGTTACCAAGTTGCGTCAAGTTATTCGAATTCACGCCATCTTCCAGCCAGTTCCGTGACATTAACCCTCTATAGCCCCGTGTGACTTTGAAATCACATACCGGTATACCAATAGCTTTTCGGTCTAATTTAAATGTTTGCCAGTATATGGGCACACATCGTGTTGTACAACCTATCTTCGATAATCGATAAGATTCTTTATAGCGATTATCAATTCTAACTCGAATATATTGGAATAATAATAACGTCTTTGGGAATTGTAAATTCATTGTTAATTTGTACTTAGAGGTTAATATTTGTTGGTTTCACGTCACATAGATTGTTTTTTATATTCAAGAAAAAGAATTCGGGCTATAGAGGGTTAAGTTATCGAAGAGCAGTGGTGAGTCGAGAGTTTATCTTAGAGTTGGTCTTT
Organism: Dufourea novaeangliae; assembly: GCF_001272555.1. Classification (NCBI taxonomy): domain Eukaryota; kingdom Metazoa; phylum Arthropoda; class Insecta; order Hymenoptera; family Halictidae; genus Dufourea; species Dufourea novaeangliae. The sequence goes on along the minus strand of NW_015373961.1, from coordinate 3,414,409 downwards.
GGAATCTACACAGAAAATACAGTCGATTATTTGAATATTATGTGTCACGTGAGACACGTTGAGTGTTATGAGTAGCGTGTGTCACTGTAACAAAGTGACCAAAGTTAAAAAAAAATCGATTTATAAACAGTACGATTATGCGGATGAAGCTAAACATGAAAATCTGTTCTCGTCTGTTGCAGCAATGGAGATCGACGATGTCGACGACGATGACGTCGATTACAATCGCAGTCCGAATGCATCTGGAATGGATATATGCAACATGGGAGGAAGTGGTCACAAGGTCGGAATAGACGAGGAGCTGTTTAAACTGCGACCGTACGTAACGCCGGACACGATCTTCACACGGTGAGTGTTATACTTTCTACACAAGTATTGTCTCTCTTACCCTAAAAACAAATTCATTACTAGACTGCGGATTTTCTACATTTAAAACCAAATAGGGCTTTGTGCAATAGAAAAGAGAAAAAACTTTCGTCAGACGCAATGTGTTTCTTATTGTATTCTGAACCCAATAAGATATTTAAGAGAAGAAATAAATTCCTACCGTTGCTGTTGTAAAAAATTACTTTAAAGAATGTTATTTTGCATGAAAATCCGCAGTCTATTCATTACGATATATCCAATTACCTAGCTTCGCCTCCAGTCTGCATGTATACGGAAGAATTTCAGAGTGTGGCCGTATAACCGTAAAACAAAACTGAACGAACCAAAGAGTTTGCTCCCCTCCATCGTCACTTGCATGAGACGGATAACAAAATAGTTCTCGATAATTGTCAAACGATCGTTACAAACAACCACGACTTATTCATCAATGTTTAACACCGTTGAACCGTGTCGTCTGTAACGACCGGAAGCAATTTCTCGATGTCCCAGGGAATGCCATCTTTTTCCCTAACATTTACCGTACACTCGGAATGATTTTCGAATATCCACTTTCGTCTGAAATATTTATCCAAACACGACACAGAACGAATCCGCGATACACGGGGGTGGTGATGTCGTTTTGGGTCCTTTGAAGAACACTCGACACAGTCTCGGGGAAATGAAAGAAACAGAGTGGGGAGGAATGATGTTTAAAGGAAAAGGCTTGGAAAAATAGTTGAAAACGATTCAACCACGGCATCGGTATACTGGAGGGTGGAGAAGGAAGTATATGATGTACGCGTAAGCAGACATTGAATAAAGCTCGTACGATGAAAGAAACGTCGGCTCATTTCCATACGTAGAAAAAGGAAATCTCTTTTCGGTGCATCGGCGACTCCTGTTCTCTTTCTCTCTTTCGTTCTCCCTGTTCGTGGTACAATGTAATGCCAAAGTCCTCTCGTGGCGGGTTCGACTTTTTCTGTAGCCAGCACCGGCCGGATGCGCCGAATGGGACTCGTCCATAAATTCTCGAAGCGCCGGTAGTCGACGGTCGGGTGTTTCTTCTGCGTACAACGTATCTCGCCCGTTGCTTACCAACCCCTCGACTTCTTCTGCCCGCCTAACCACCCCGAAGTTTCGGCTCGAGACGCTTCCCCCCTCCCTTCGTCTTCGTTTTTCCTCCCTTCGCGTTTTACATTCGCTTCACTTTGTCCGGGGTGGAGGGGGGGGGGATGGCAGCCGGGGAATTCATTCGCTGATACCAGAAGAAAATCGCATCCATTAGAATTGTGTCTGCGACAGCCGCAAAACAGCTACGGGACAAGTTTTCTGAACGCGGGAACAACGTCGACGCGAACGGTTTTCTGATTCAGACGAACGTCTTGCGAGGGGATTGCTGACGAATTTGAAGGAGAATCTTTGATATTTGATTGGTGTTTGTTGGAAATACTGATTCGATAATGACACTTATTTTATGGGAATTTTCTCTAGTTTTTTAACCCTTTATTTCTTGACAGTGTTTTGTAGAATTACTTATATTACAATAAGATGCTGCCGTGAACCAATATGCTTAGAACCTGGCTAGGACTTATTTAGTATTTCTTTGAGGTCATCTGAGATGCTATAAAATGGTGTTAGCACGCAGACACTACATTTAGATATTTAAATACGAAATGTGAGAAAAATGAAAATCATATTTGAACAGTTTTCAAGTATCTGGAATAGAAATTGTGGTAAAAACATGAGGATAACGTAATTCTGGGTTTAGAGGGTTGGAGTGGAGAACGCGTGTAGATCTTGCGGAAGTTCAGGCCGTGTGATAGTATGGCTCTCAGTTGTACATAACTGTAGCTGTAGACTGAAAATACAGTTTTAATATTCCTGAAGAAATTTTTTAGTAAGTGTAGAAGTAAGACAATTTTAATGAATATTACACACAGTATTAGCATCTAAATTATGCCGATATTATAAGAAAATATATTACACCCTTGCTACAAAAGTGATTAGCTCGAAGACCGTGTTTTTCGTTTCCATGTTTTGAGAAACTAATATTTTTTAGTTGTGTTACTTTTGTAGCAAGGGTGCCATATGACACAGTCATATGGCTGTTTGAAATGAGTAATGTTCGGTTATACAACGATTATAGAAGAAACCTGAGATCAGCTGTTAATCAATAACTTTATATCGAGAATTTCCTACGCGAGCAGAAATATCAATTCCATCGTTTACATTTTCTATCGTATCTTTTCATCCCTTTACATTTCCGTTCATTCGCGAGTAGTGTACATTTCCTTACTTTCTTGACACTAGAACTACCAGCGTTGAATGTATAATAAATTAAATTGCATATGTTAATATACTCTATAATACAGTATACCATAGTATAGTGTAACATAAAATATACAATAATTGAAGATAGTCATGAATATCGACGAAAGCACATTTATAAATTTAATAACTGTAAATCAACAAATCTGAATTCCGTCATCTTGACGTATTTGGTAATTCTAGTGCTGCCATGAACGTAGAAGAAACTTCGAATGTCCAAATCCAAACGTTTCATTTACTTTTTTCAATCCACCATAATCCACTGGATCGAAAATAACTGTACTCCAACTTGGAGTATCTCGAAGTCTCTGTCGCGAACGCGTGAGCTTCGTCCCGTACGGATTTGAACGATCGGTCTCGACGGAGAATTCCGGTTGTTCTAATTCAATATTATTCCATCAGAGAATGAAAGCGTCGATCGACCAAGCCTAAAAACATTCCCCCGTCGTTACGACGGCGGAGGGATATCGAGAACAGTAGTCATTCGAGATTACCTACCGCGGAAAGAACTACCACGATCGGACGTGGCGGACCCCAGCCAAATATACACGGTGCGTCAGCGTCGCGGCGCGCGGCGTCGCGTCCTCCCTTCCTGCACCGTCCAACTGCCAGGCGCCTCGTTTGAGGTCAACGTCATTCGCTTCTCCTCTCTCCTTTCTCGTTCCCTTGCTTCCTCCCTTTCCTTCTCTCATATTCTTCACGATTTCCCCTCTCTTTCTTCTTCTCCCGTCTCTCTCCAGTGGTCTTCTCTGTCGGGCAACGCTCGCTCGTTCCCTCTCGCTCTCTCGGTCTGGTCTCGGACGAGCGAACTTTAGAACGAGCATAGGTGCACCTATGAGTCGCGGTTAAATAGACCATGCAGCCAAGAGGTCTATTCAATTTACTCCGTGCGTCTCGCACGCGGATCAATTTTCTTCGCGATTCCCCGTAATTAAAACTAGTTACACGCTGGATCCCGATTTTTTGGTTGACTCCGTAATTGGAAGAGACACAAAATAAGGTGTTATTGGGGAATTATAGAATTCGTTACTGTAACTTGCTAAAAAGTACTAAATATATGTTTAAGTTGTCCAGTTTTTAGTATAATAGTGTAGAAATGGTAGTCAGTTCATATTTTGAAATCCATTACATAAGGGACTTAATGCAATGTTCACCATTTCTATATGTCCAGAGTCGACTCATTATATATTTCATTATATTTTCTATTTTATTCTGAACCCAATAAGATACTTAAGAAGATAAAGGAATTCCTATATTTGTCTGTATGAATCATATTATAAAATGTCATTTTGCATAAAAATTCGTAGTCTAATTACAACGCTTACTGATCGCAATAAATCGTCCGGTGGGTTCATAATTTTTCACTGCCGTTCTTTAATTTCCAATATTAATAATTTCTCACAATACAAGTCCATAGCGTGGATGGGTTAAATGGATTCACATTATGAACAATTTTTCGAAACTCATACGAGTGATTATAGCGAAGCTAAAGAAACCTGTAATATCGACCGGATTTTTTGCAATCGGCGAACACTTTTCAAAGGGCAAACGCAGTTTACGCAGCCCGTAAGCTAACCGTTTGTCAACCGGCGTGTCGCGATTTTGCAATGATCTCGAGCCACCTAATTGACACAGCTGATTTATGCATCGCGGGTCGCGCGTGTGAGCGACATGCGAGAGTCGACAACGAAAGAAAAGGAAAAGGGGTACGTATATCGGTACGCGGCGGTGTTTCTTGTCCCGATTCAAACTTGATCTTGATCCCGCCGCGAGAAACATAGTTCTTCGGGGCTCGAATCGACCCGTGCGATCTGTTCCCCCCGCCACACCCATGGGGAAAGGATGCGATAGTAATTTAAATGTACCCGTGTATACAGAACACGAGAATGATTCTTGCCGGTGGAGCCAACGGGACGCCCAGCTGGGACCGGCAAGAATCCATCGAGCACCGTGTACAACGTCCGGTAGTAATTTTTATTCGAGTCGGAATTCATTTAAGTGCATACAAAGGATGAAACGCATACCATGCATAAAACGTTTGTGTTTAACCCCTTCCTCCCTGAATTGTTTAAAAATTACCAGAGAAATATTTTGTTTTATTTTTGCGTATATTAGATGGCACATAAATGATTCACCAGAATATTTTGACATTTTGTAACATTTTGACATTTATATCCTGGGCTCGAAGAAGAATATTCAGTGTCAATTCTCCAACGGAAGAATGATCAAAATCCAACGAGTTGTGGTGATTTTCCATTTCTTGTTTTATTACCTTTTAATTGTTCATAGTAAACAAGTTTTAATACTTTCTACTATTATAACTATATATACTAATTCTTAATACTTTCTTACTACTATAATCATTTCCAGTATGATCTTTACTTCCATCAGAAAAAAGAATATTTCTCCTAGGGACAATTGTTCAGAGTTCATTTCTGTTAAAATAACGTTAAACCAAGTCTGGATTATAAAAACAAATGTTGCTTTCATATAATTTATGAACGGACCCTAAAATCCATTATAAAAAAGAAGAATATTAAATTTTGGTTCATAATGTTTGTTTTTCAAATACTGGCAATTTTACTTTCTGTAACTATGATCGTTTTTCCATTCGACACTTCAATATAAGTGTAACGTTGATGATTCTGTTTCGGTTTGGCCCGTTAAAATTCTTCCAGTGATTCTAATTTTAAATAAAAATTCTTAATTCTGTCCTCTAAATCAAAATATGAAACTAACATTTTCATAGGTCAAATTCAGAGATCAAATCATCTTCTGATACGTTCTTGTCACAAATGGAATTCTCAAAAACAACATCCATCGAAAGTAAAGCGCAAAAAGTGCATAGATATTAAATGAGTTGTGGGCATTTTAGATAGATTGGATATTGCTTTCAATATTCCCGATTCATTTCTCGCGAATTATATCACATAGTTACACGGAACACAATCCATAGTTTGCGTTTCCGCGGATTGATCCGGCGAAATCTATAGGGAAATCGAATCCTCGTTCTCTCCGCGTAACCCAGTTTATTGTTGACGCGTATTGGAAACGACGGGAAATCAGAGGGAATAATCGTGTCCCGTACGTTATCGGAGCCAGGCGAGGCGAAAGGATTTCCACGGCGTGGACCGTTCCGCCTTTTCGCAGGTGCCAAGAGCACCCAGACCATGTAATTAAAGGCGTGTTTCGTAACCACGCACGGCCTCGCGTGGTTTCCGATTACCCGCTACCGGGGAGACAACACGCTCGTGGGATTTCAGGCCCAATCGGAAAGTTATGCCATCGTCGGCAATTCTTGCGTTCACGATATACTGTAATTAATCCGTCAATTTTGAAACGCGTATTCCTGCAGAAACCTTCCTCGGTGGATGTAACGGAATGTCGAAACATTGAATCACCTGTGTTCTAAACCCGTTTGCTAATTATTTAACGTAAAATAGATTAGGGCACTATGCAGTTTTTGTGCAAGTTTAACCACACTGTTGTATTATATTTGATCTTAACCCTTCTTTGGATTGTGGGGGCCGCAGCAGGCCTACCCAAAAATTTTAAGTAAGCACGCTTCAATGCTTGTTGACATAATTATTTGAAAATTTATGTAATCCTTTATTGTTTCGTGAAGTTTTTAAATGTTGTAAAGCAAATTCGTTTGCACTTAACAATTGTGGAAATAATTGTTTTAGAAAATTATATAAATTTGGAAATCCGAATAAGGGTTAATAAAATGTTATATAAGATAAAATTATTCAAGAAGAGAAACACAATCACGTAAGATGAAGGATCTGCGTATCGGAGATCAGAAATAACCCAACTGTATTACGTGTATTCTCTACGTCTCAGATTAATTTCGGAACAATATTTCCAAGATGATTCGATGGCAAAAACAAGTATAGGTTCGATATGAGATCAAATAAAATAACAATCTACTAAATATGATACCAAAGGAACTGAAAGACAGTAAGAAGGAGACGCAAACATTAAATGATAAGGCTTTCGATTGACTTATAATTTTCATTATTAAACTACAACTTTTATGTACTTATGGCCTACTAGGGTTCCATGCAATGCAACAAAAGACAAAACTTTTATTAGACCTAACAAGTTCTCCGTTTTATACTAATCCCAATAAGATACTTAAAAATAGTAGAAAATTCCTACATTTCTTGTGTTTTTTTAAATTATCCTATGAAATGTCACTTTGCATAAAAATTCGTGGTTTACATATTCATTATTCACCATCATTGACAGGTTTCAAGCCTCTCGCGTAGATATCACCATGTTTCGATAAACCACTTATAACTAGATCACTTCTGAATATATTAATGAAAAATATTAACCCAAGGAAATAAAATTATTATTTGTCTCAAGCAACCTATACCATCGAGAAAAAAAATATCTCGAATAGTAATACCATAAATGACATATTGGTACGTTTATGTTCCTCGCTAGGTTAAGAATAATTAATTATAATTCCATCGTAATTACAATTGCGAAATCAAGTTATTCATGTTCCTAATGTTAAACTCGCCTACCTCGAAATGGAGTTTTTTCCTCGTTACCATAGGCATGCGCCAGCGAGAAAATGAACCGTGGTTCGCGGAAACTAGTTCCCCGCGATACATTTAGCTTGGCGGTGGATTTCCGCGAAAGACGGCGTCATGCACGTGCGAAATATTCTGGAATACCGTCGGGTTCCGGGCGAGCCGATGGGTTCGCGTTCGGCTTCGCACAACGCGGAGACGGTCGAAACAAAATACTGCTAAAATTAATCCGGATCTTAGGTCACGTCTGCAACAAGTCTAGACGACGGTGTCGTCGACGTCGACGACGACACACGTCGGGGATCGGAACGAGAACCCGTGTGTGTGGGCGAGAAACGTTTAAAACGAGTTCAGGTATATCGATAAATTTGCTCGGCACTCTTGTGTGATGTTTTCTTTTTTTTTTTGCAAAAAAAAAATTGTCGGGCTTCTTGGAACGTTATATTGTCGTAGATTCAACGATTCGTTAACGATAATTTCGGATGAACGAAAAAGTTAGCGAATGGTCTGGCGAGAATCATTTGTCTTTCCTGCGTCTTATTTGTAATTAAATCGTCCGAGACGAGAAAAATTGTAGAAAAACAACGGTCGTTGTAAATGCGTGAGTTTTTGGGAGCATCTGTAGTGTGATTGTAAGATTGTATTTTTTTTAAATAGAAAACGAGGTAGAAGGAGATCGATAAAAATTGTGCGGTAATTGAAGGGGCGACAGACTTTCTGCAATTATGTTTCTTCAGCTCAAATTATCCTCGCATACATTTTATTCGGTAATAAGTCATTTCTTTTAACATGTTTCCTGCCAGTGGCGGCAGCTGGCGTTTTCTGATGCAATTGGTGCAGTGTATAATTATAGCGATACGTGTAATTTGAAGAAACTTTAAGCGTTGGATTCTCGTACACGACTGATATTTTCTAATGGCGGCGAACGTGGTAGTCCACGTTTAGCCATCGCCAGGTCACATTTGACCCATCATTACGCTACGGAGGTTCATGCAAATTTAGAATCATTGATAAACGCTTTTACCAGATATAAAACATGAGTTTGTGTTAAATATTATTTACGTTTTCATTTTAGTACATACATTTTACTCGATTACGTCTGCTATAAAATCTGTGTTATTTTACAATATTTTTCATTCATTCTAGTACGGACGATAGCCACGTTCATACAGATTAAGAATGGCAGCCATGGAGGCACCTTTTTTTTAGGCAGTCCCGGAAAATTGCAATAACTTTTAATTCGTACATTTTCAAATGAAAAAAATTAAGCTTATCCTATTAGTGTGTACGAATTCAAAGAAAAAAGTTTAACATCGATATACCTCATAGTTTTTTCTAAAAAAATTCCTAAATTTCGCCTAGTTTTTGACTCGTCACAGTAGGAAGACCCCTAAATGCATGAAGTCCGCAGTCTATATACGACTAAACACCTTGAGGGAGCAAAAGAACGAGCATAGTATTAAATTTCTGACGAAAAATTCTCTTCGGCCACAATTGAAAGATCATTTTTCAAAACTTTTATATATTCGAGGGAAAAACAGTATCTTCTGTTCCGTTAGACCAGAACAAGAATAAAAAGCCACCGTTTCACATGCCACCATGGTCAATGATTCCGATCTGCGAGTAGGAATCATGCGGTCGGTCGAACTTTTCCCCGGGAAATCACGGGCACATGCACACACGAGTCCCCTGGTGTGCACAGTCATCGAATGACTGGTCGATTCGTGCGGTATGGCCGAGCATTTGCCGTGTCATGTCTCTTCTGCCCGCTGCGGAGGAACAGATAATGCAGACATTGTTCGGTGTGAACGCAGCCTTCGGCCAGATGGCACAATTTTCCGATTGTCGTCCTGCGCTTTTTCATCCTCTCGTCGCTGCCTCTCTCCAGCTTTCAATACACGAAACGTGCACACGCATATACACACACATACAGAAGGACATATACAAGGCACCGGCTGGCAAAAGGAGGGGGAACGGGTCCAATAAACCGGGATTAGGGTATCACCACGGGTATTTGCGATTTCGATTTACGTTCAGGTAATTTCGTGATTTGGTTTAGGTCATTTGAAAAATGGGCGTATCAGCTATCGCGGTTATTAGGGCCGACCGACCATCGCGAGGCTACTCTCGTGACGGGGGATGAAACCGAGTAGACTGGGTATAATCGGGACCTACTGTTATTTTTAATATGGTTTTAAATTCTTCTACGTCCTTGCAGCTACATGTTGCGGTCATTTGCTTCAGTTCATCGACAATCGTCGATCGCGATACATGTGCGCTTACTAGTGATGTTTTTTGTGATTTTGAGTGCTCTCGTGTTATTTTCGATCGTTTTGAAACTTCACGATTACCGACTGTTAGGTAAGTGCTGTTTGGTATAAATTGTATTATTTGTTGTGTATTGTAAATGGACTGTAATAAAGTGCTTGGTGGTCTGAAGAATTTGATGAATTGCTATTTTTTATGCATTCTTGTTCTTCTGAAACAGTTATATGTAAATTATGGTTCGGTGAAAGAGGTTCTTTTAACAACACCGTTTCAATTTGTTTCTTATTTTATTAATGTCCGAGTTCTGAAACTTTATTGAGAGGGTCTCCACTCCAGTATACTGTATCGATCTGTTGAGGAAACCGATTTCAGTGTTATTGACATTTTGGAATAGTTCGTAGAATTGAAACTGGATCATTGATTGGAGTATGTCTGTTTAGGATTAAACATTTATGGGGCGATGATACATCGACGGCTTGGGTTTGATAGAGTATGTGCAGAAAATATTTTTTGATGTATCAAATACTTCACTTTTTTCAGCGGTGAAAATTATTTCGTTCTTGGTCGTCTAGTTTTTAATATAGGGACATAATAGTCTAAAAATTATATTAAATTCATATTTCTAAAACGGTGTAAAAGTTCATCACATAGGGGAATTAATGCAAAGTTCACCATTTCTACATATTGAGAATTTTCTTAAATCCGAAGTAACAAGGTTTCTGCACCTTTGATTTGCTCTCTTCTAAAGTTTGACAAGAGTGATTTCATACACTCTGGGGTCCAGATATAGAATAGAACAAAAAAATATGGAATTGATTACAAGTTTAAAATGCAAAAAAAAAAAGTTAATCTATTCCAAAATTATAAAGAACAGTTAATAAATTAAACCGATCAATTCGAGCTTATCACAGTAAACATAGAAGAATTGACCATAGTGACTATATACCATTCGTACTACGTGTTATTTGGAGTTTTTCTACAAAATGTAATGAATCCCTATTATATCTCAAATTCAGCGATATTACAGTTCAGTGAAAATGTTTGAAAGCTCGATCAACGATCCAATAAATCAGCCGACGAAGATGCTAGCCGAGGTCGTTGCATCATGTTGCGCACGACGTGCACAGTAGTCTGTGTGTGCACTTTGATCCATTCAGGATCGGCGTCACGATGGGACGCCTAGGTTCTGCCACGCTTTTCCACCTCCTATCTAAACTCGTTGATCCCTAATTACGAAACTCATCGCCGGCGTCTAGAATCTCTGAAGCACGCTTTAAACGCGGACAAAGAGAGGACCAGGTATAAACGATCCTAAAATGAGCAGTTCAACTTGCTCCAACTAACCGTGGTGTCTTCTCTTCATTTATTTAGAGGAACATTTTCTGTATTATTAACCTTCATGTTGAATTCTAAAAGTGATGGGGTATGAATGGTTTAAAACAATGTTTCCCAAGGTGGTGCAATTCGAATATTTTAGGAGGCAATTAGGAAATCATTAACACGTTCGTCAGCTCATCGATGACAGTTTTACCTATGCAGCTTTTCTATTTGAAGCAGCTATTAATGTTTAATTATTTTTGAACATGGTTTATTATTATGCTAGAGGGGCATCGAGATCTTTTAGGCGATGAGGTGCGGCATGATCCAAAAAAGGTTCGGAAACGTTTTCTTATAAGCACCGAACAAACATACGGAATATGTATGCTGGGTTTCTTCGGTGCACAAGAGCAGCTAAACAACTAAACAACGAACAGCTAGCAATTCGGTTCAAGGACTGCTAGTCGTCGCCAGCTCTGCGGAACTAATCTCACGTGGCGAGGCGAGGGCACCGCCAGCGTGGAACACAGGGAAACGGCGGCGGAACGCCAAGAGGAAAGGAACCGGAGAGAAACTGATCGCGAGTGTGAAAAAAGGGGAAGAAACAACGCGAAAAAATGGAGGAGAGAGTGGAAAATGGGAATAATGGGACGGGACGGAAAAGAAAATCGATTGTGAGAAGAAATTGCAAAAATAGATCTTAAATGAGGGAAGGTTGAAATCAATTGTGAAGTAGAAGTAGAAATCAAAAGATGGAAGTAACAATAAAAAGATGGAAGTAGAAATCAAAAGATGGAAGTAGAAATCAAAAGATAGAAATAGAAATCAAAAGATGGAAGTAGAAATCAGAAGATAGAAGTAGAAATCAAAAGATAGAAGTAGGAATCTAAAGATAAAAGTAGGATCGAAAGATCGAGTAGAAAATGGAAAACTGAGGCTCTTGGAAAATGGGAATCAACGAGCGGGACGAAGAAGAAAATCGATTGTGACGAGAAGAAACTGCAAAAATGGATCTTAAATGAGAGAAAATGGAAATCATCTGTGAGATAGAAGTAGGAATCGATAGATAACGATGTTTGGCTTGTTACGAAGGTTTCACGAATGTGGAAAATTGCGAAGAATATGCTTCCACTTTTAAAAAGCTTCTTATCGGATGAAGCGTAGACGAGTCAAAGGTGGAATTTGTGTTTTTCAGAAACACAGTAAACCCATTATTCTTAGTAATAAGTGAACTTATTGTTTCTATCGAGAATTACAGAAAATATAGTTATAGTATTATTTTGCAATCTCTTTGTGGGCCGTTGATTAATCGTCTTCTCTGTATTTTTTCAAACAGTTTCGTGTCTGGTTAAATTCTACATGTTTCCTAAATTTCTGTTTTTTTTTTTCTACTTTTCTAATACCTCATTCGAATTCTCTTCTGGTATTATTTTCAAAAATACACAACTGAAAAGAAGAATTAAATTATGACTATTGAGAGAGCGCACGAAGATTCGAAGAATAATTCACGATTCTAAAATCACTGTCTTATAAGATATTCTATTTTTCACGCTTCGTCGTTTGCGTAAAAATATTCCCGCGTATTTTCGCCTCGGTGAACAAAGACGATAAAAAATCAGCACACGATTATAGAAGAAGAAACGGCCGAAAACATGGAAATAAACACATCGACACTGTCCTGCGTGTGAACGATACAAAAGTAAAAACGCGTGATGGGACAACAGGATCATAACAACCCACGCGTGACATTACTGTCGTTATTTAACTGTACACAATCGATGTTGATGTATTCACAATATAAAAAAATCAAATATCGTTGAATTTTCAACGCTAAAAAAAGCGATACTCCGATCACGCCGCGTAAAAGTCAACTAGCGCGTACACATTCGGGCGTGTTTGATCATAAAAGAATCAGTATCGACAACCTATAACGCGTATAACTGACAGTAAATATTAGATATCAGAACGATCGTTCGACGCCCATGATATTAATGACGCTGACTCGCAACTCTCGAACGTATTTCCCCTTGTTCCCGATGGACTCGCCCCTAGAGCGACTAGCTAGATGCTTTCGTAAGCAAAAAAAAAAACGAAGCTAACTACATAGTTCGTCTCAAATTTGTAAATATATATTGATACAGCAAATTTTTTTTTTCGATCATTTTTATTATGAATTATTCAAAATATACAGTTTCCTTCTGAAGAAATACCTACATCGTGAACTCTGAAAACATCTTTGGTATTCCTTTTTAAGATGGCGGATACAGCGACGGTCGAAAGTTTTGGCGTCATCGGTATCTATAACTTTCTGATTTCGAACAATGTTGCGTAGATTGGTTACCTCAGTCGCCTGATTTAGATCCGCGTGACTGGTTTGTTTATGACGAAAATGAGAGAAACTTTGATATAATTTTATATTGTATTATAACAATTGCTCGTAAAAAGACGTTAATATCTTTAAAAAATTACTGTTTCAATTTCGAATCTGAAACTTCTGGGACAAAGCGTGTAGCTAGGGCAAAGCTTGCGACGTAATGGTCGTTAGGAAAAAGAAGTTTAAAGATCCCAGTTTATCCCGCGTGATCGTTAAATGCTTAACGACTCCGTTTTTCGTTTCGGACGATCATATCGTGCTGAAACATATTAGATCATCGCACGTATGCAACCTCGTATTTAAGCTCCGGTAGGACTACCGAGCCGGAAGTGACGAAAGCTTCTGGCACAAATAGAGCAAGATAAATAATTCCTTTGTCGAAGGGAGAATTTAAGCCGCATCGATACACGTGTACAGCTCATTGGTATATTGCTTTAAAGTTGGTCAACCATTTTCTAAAGATAACTACACTGAAATATTTCATTCTTATTTATTGTGGTTAAAATAGAAATGAACCAAGTATGCCGTGTTTGAAATCGTGATAAGAAATGATGTTACTCCAGAAAAGGATAGATTATATTCACTAGAATAAAGTACTTCCTTTTTATTTCAACCACAATACATAAGGATTGAACATTTTAGGGTGATTTTATAATTATGCCCCGAAGTGTATTATCAATAGTTTGAATGGATTAAAAATAATGCAACGCTGTATTAACCCTCAAACACCACACTAGTGCTAATTTGCACCAGCTAAACATGGTTTCGTCTGTAACATTCTGTCCGGCTAACATAACGGTTTCCTTCAATTATGATACAAAATTATTTCTCATTTGTGCAATTATTACTACTGAACTTCCAAGGAAATTTTACCCTACTAAATATGAGTTGAATTTGCTTTCATTCTTTTCAAGTTCTTAATCGTCAAAAATTCAAAATCCCAATTCGTACTAATGCAGTCTCCTTTGGACTATTGTCTAGCTTGTTCTACACGATTATTGTCTCGGCGTTATCACCACCAGGGGGAGGGGGCGTGGAACCTGTTAAGCGCATACTTTGTTGCCCTTTCGTTTTTGTTGCCGAGACTCGGGCTTCGGGCATAAAACATTTTTCCCCATAAGATTATTGTCCCGGCGCTGACCGGAGTTCGGGACAATAATCGCGAGGCCCCTGTATATGATGTTTACGTATGCTAACGTTAAGTGTGGTTCCTGAGGGTTCAAACTTCATAAAAATTTGTATTTGTAGAACGTTCTGAGCCGTACAAATACATTACCCAGATAAATAATTTCAAATAACCTCTAAAAAGATATAAGAATCTAGACTCCAATGTTCTGTCAAATACACTTCCAAACAGTAATTACGAAAAACCTCATTGAACTTCATTAAATTTGTCTGGTTTACCAAGTTTCGTACAATCATAGTATTCTCGTAATAATATCCGGCCACAGTCTCTAGCCTCCCATGTATATAAGACAAACCAAGAAATTTCCGCGGATCGAAATAGCCGTGCAGGGGCCGGAACAAAGCAAAAGAAAAAACGATGGCGCGTGTGCGGGACACCATTATCGGTTAAGTGGATCTTTAATTATCTCCGTCAAAGTTCTCCGAAGCAAAAAGGAAGAAGGAAAGAAATCGTAAAGCCGGTGTCTAGGACACGGCGCCCTTCGCCCTATGACCATCTGCCGTCTTATTCTTCCTCCCCGGCCGTTTCACGTTCCATTCTTTCTCTTTCTCTTTCCTCTAGCGTCGTCGCGGCGGGCCAACGTCCGTGGGCAAAGGGTGCCCGATCGATTGACGTCACGATACACGCTACAGCATCTGCCGCGGAAAATGGTCATTAAAGGGCCCCTCACCTCATTAGGCACCGTTCTGTCCTTCTCTGTCTCTCTTGTTTGATAACGCAACGACGTCGAAAACTCTCGTGGCGGTTCTGACTCGCTTGACGAGAAGCGATCAGGTCCACGCCTAGCTTCGAAACTTTTAATAATGTGGTCCCCCGCCAATTACACACTGGAGCAGTTGTGTGTGTGTGTGTGTGTGTATACGTTCTTCCCACCAGAAACGACTGGGACGCCTTCCACCGTGGAACTTTGCATGTCACGGGGAAAAGTCCGCGGTGTATAACTCTACAAACGAACCAGTTGGGAGGGTTGGGGGTGGAATTACACGTGTAACTTCCATCCGCAGCCTGGTCACGTTTCGACGAAGCGTTGGCTCTCGTCTTTGTACGGCTCCGGTTGTTCTGCCATCGCCTCGGTCTGCTTTCTGCAATGCCTAGCGAAATTAAACGGGTAATGTCTCGCGGATAGGGGGAAACTATTTTCCGGTATTTTTGGGCGAGCTTGGAAATTTTGGCAAGTCGCTTAGCGCTAACGTTTGTTCGTTTAGGAATATGGAGCGATAGATAGAATTGCTTTGATCTGACTACTCGAAGTGACAGTTTTATTGGAAACTTGGGTCAACTTGTCGAAGAACTACTTCCTCACAGAACATTCCGAACAACTTTTTCCTTTCGCGATAATGTCAGCCCTAGTTTCCGAGGTATTCGCAAAGAATTGTTGGTACCATTACAGTGAAGGTAAAACACCTCCGATTATCTTGACCTCGACATATGTTGTTGAGGTCATTCTCCCAAGTGACCTTCAGGAGGTTTTAGCCGTCAGTTGTTTGTTAAAAAATTATTAACAAAAAAAGATTATATTCATGCTGGGAATAAGTAGAAACGGAATGTAATGAACAAACGTGTTAGCCAAGTCACCGCCCAGTGTTAACCACACACCCATGATTAAGAATCTTCAAATTGAAATACGAAAATTACCAGAAGATTGGGGAATAATTGCGTTTTCCCTGGTTACAAGTTAGAATGACAGTATTTTTATGTATGGATGTTAACTGAAATACGACCCTTTTATATTCACTTTGCCTATATGTTTATATAATTATTACTGAATAACCTATAGTCGTTAAATACTTACCTATAATTGTGAACAATAATACGAACACGACAGAATATATTTAACCACTTATATTTAATACAATATTGCGCAAAAATGTTACTAAAATAATGACTAAACAGCTAGTTAATCTCCAATAAATGACAAAAGAAACACAAGAACGTCTGGTCTCACAATACAACGTTCACCATCGTTCCTAAATTCGAACAATATTAACTCAGTGTTAACTTACTTTCCAAGACTACTGTGTGTCTTGAAAATCAAGGAATTTCCCAATAACCCGTGTATAAAAAAAGAGAACAAACGCATGTTGCTATATTGCAAACTCTTTATTCGAAAGCAATCTACATCATGTTCTTGATCGAAAAACGCGAAACTGTCCCGTTAAGTCGACGAATTGATTCTCCTCGCCCTTTTTCTTCGTTCCACGTCCTTTCAATTGTACCCCGCCTAAGTTCTTCTTGAACAATTTCGAGAACTCCAGGACGGGGGCCGGGGACGCCTTATCGTAGAACGGTGAAGTTGCCGCCAGGCAAGTTTCAAAGGGGGCGTAGACGTCAACTCCTTCGGTGACGCCGGCAACGGAAAAGGGATTAAGGGTGCATCGTTGAAATGGCAAAGTTCGCGGGCGGAGAAAGCTGCAAACAGAAGCGTCGAGCTACAGAAACACCGACGGGAACAGTGTCGTCGTTTGCAGCAGCCGGCTTTTAGGCTTCTGCCACGCCACCCTCTCGCTCGATGGATCTTCCTGGGCTCGTTGATGCCGCGCTGGAAAGCCTACTATTGTATTGCAAATTTATGAACATGCGCCGATTTCTCCGAATTTACAGCCGTATGACCGTAACGTGTATCGTGAACGCACGTGTCAGTTTCGAACAGACAAGGTTGCAATAATATTTCTAGAAGAAAAATTACAATGGTTATTCGACTACAGATTGTATGCATTTATAGTATTTGGAACTAGGAATATTGGGATCAAAGAGAAGCTACGAATGATTTTAATAAAATTTTTTATCTGTTTTTAGGAAAAGTGTGATTTTGCTCAGACATCCATAGTCTAGTTATTAACCCTTTGCGCTCTAACTACCAGTATGACTGGTACAGCAAGCAAAAGCAATTTACTCCAACTACCAGTTGTATTGTCAACACATTATCTTCTTTTATTTTACATAAAAATCCCTGGAGCAGACTACCTACAAACGCCAAAAAGTAACCCACAAATATTCACTTTTTCTCAGTTGTACAGTTTGCTTAGAAAAAACAATAATTTGACTTGATTGGGTTAAAATTTCTCGTCATAGCATTTAGAAATAATCTATTCACAACTTCGATCGAAACACGACGACGCCTACGATGGGGGGTTAAACATCCGTGATATCTCAATTGAAAATTCCAGAACTATTCGTAATTTCTCTAACCGCGGCTGTACCCATGCCTCATTTCTCTCTCTCATTCTCGTCGTTCCACTTTCCGTTTCTATCCTTTATATACCACTGGGCATCGCCGGGAGTAATCCGTGTGCATTTACGACCCTCGCTGTAAACGCGCGCGCAGGCCACAGTTGTAACGGCGTGTGCATGTGTGTCGGTGAGGGGCAGGTGTGTACATTCGGGGGATGAGGAGGGGGCAGACGAGACCTATCTGCGGAGGGGTGGAGGGAGGAACGAGGAGAAAGGGGAGGGAGAGAGCAGCGCGTGCCGCCGTCGACCATCCGGAGGCCAGGTGTAGCCTTTATCCATTTTACTCGCGTTTGTTACCCCCGGACCTCTGCGATTCCGATGCACCCTCTGGGTCCCGCTTCAGGGGCGCCCATCGACCGACTGGGTGTACCGGAAAGAGAGAAAAAAAAAGAGAATACACGTATATGTGTATGCGTGTGTTGTAGCGATCGACGACCGATGGCCCACGGACGTTCGCTTTCGGGGCACACACGTACTATAGGTGCACCGTGCCGGCACCCGCGGCGGACCTGTGATTATCAAGCGTTTTTATTGTTCCACTTTCGCTGCTCGCGACTATTCTTCTATTGTAGACACCGCGCTCGCTGTTCCAGTTACCCTTACGTGGAAAGAACGTTGACCTGGATTATTCCCGTATACCATGTCGATCAGGACGAATGATTTTTACTTCGGTATGGAAGATATATATTGTTGATATATTAGGGAGAAATTAGCGGCTTTGGGTGTTTGAAGAGATTGTAGGAATTACGGGTGTCCATGGCACAAGTGTACATTGGAATATTCATTCGATTGGTGTATTGTTCGAACGCTCCGCTTGAGTCAGCTGCGAATATAGATTTTATGGAGTAGTTTGTAGATTGTAGAATCTAGGGAGAATTTGTTTATTCTATTGTGGGCTCACAGAAGTTTCAGGCGAGATGAATGTCTTTTTTGACACTGGAATTACCGACGTTGAGCGTATATTTATTTCTATACGATTGATAAGCATGACTGTTTTTTGAAAATATTCAAAATTATTCATTCATTTTTATATTGTAATAAAAGTTGTGAAAGATCTGAGAAAATGCATTGCCGTAACATTTTAATCATTGTTATAGGAGGGTACTAACTAGTCATTTTGACTGCTGTGGTAGTTTTGGTGTTGAACGTTGGTGAACAGTTCACTTTTTCCGAGTAGTAGAAATATACGCAATACACAGTTTCATCGTGAATAACACGTCTGACGTATACACCGAAATCAACACACCCATCGTTATACACGGTGAAACTAAAAAAGGGTTCATAACTTCTAGGGTAGGTAGTACTCGCCAAATGATGAAAAATAGTCCTAATAAACATAGGTCGAAAAATAAATATTTTCAACCGAAATAAAAGATTGTTTATAACTTTGAAAATATTAATTATTCAACCCATGTTAAATACTACCCCTATAACACAGTAATTTTTAGATACGGTACCATATAAGGGTGACCTTATCCAAATCTTAAATCTGCAATCCTATTCGAATCGACGTTTCGTCACTTTTCGTAACGTCGATGGTCTATCCATTCGAGTACAGAGAAACAGATCGAATTCTACCGGATGACCCGTAGGAAATAGACACCAGCTGGAATTTCAAAAATCCACCCCAGCTGTCGAGTCTGGCAATCGACGAGTCTGATCCTGGAATAGCAGAAAGGGGGTTGCTCAGGGAGCCCCTCGATTCTCCGGTTCGCCCCCTGAAGGCATACGCCCACGCGGAAATGACGTCCGCCCTTAGATAATCAGCGGGGCCCCACCCTCCCCACCCGGTAACGACTATTTCGAGGGGCGTTCTCGCGGCGACGTTTCCGATTTTCCTCCTCCCCTACGGCGCCCGCGGACCAGGCCTGCCTTGGGCTGGTCTTATCCACGAAAGAACGAGAAGTCCTGGGTGTTCTCTCCGTGGCAAGGAATCTCTTCTTTTTCTCTCTCTGCTCGATGATATTTTCTCTCCTCCGACCATCTTCTTGCCGAGGAGCAAAGAAAAAAAAAAACATCCATTGCTCCGCAAATCCTCGCGTTAATTCCTCAAAACTGATGGGAGGAGCCGAGGAAATTAGCAGATGCTGTATTCGACACGGGGAATGGCGGGATTTATCCCCCCTGGGATGGGGAGGGACGATCCTCTGGAACCTGTCTCGTTGGTTGTTTAAAGTGGAAAGGAGTGAATGTACAGCGTAAGAAATTCTTGATAGGATAAGTAACGATAAACCAGAAACTGGTTCTCTGCGGATGTCTTTATAGGGGATTTGTTGAATTGTCGATCGTTTCGCAGGTAGATATGATTAGTCAATTAATTTTCTTTTTTTTTTTCTCGTTTATGTCGCATCGACTACTATATAGGTCATTAACGGCGAATTGGAGTCTGTATTACGATATTCGAAGGTAATTAGATTTTAAAGGTTTGTGTCGTACATAGAAATTGGATTGTGTTTCTTAAGTGGTCCACTGAAATGAGAGTTGTGTCAGTATTTATGTTACGTTTTCGTCTATTGTATCGAATCTTCTGCACTCAAACTGGGGATAGTTGCCTGGTGTATGTAGGTATGTCTGTAGTATATTTACGTTTTAAAACTGTTAATCCTCCAAGGGTTTTATTTCTAAGTAAATTATTTTTAAGCTATGACGAGTATACTCTACAAAAGAGTAAATGCATTTGCTGTAAAATTGAAATAAATTCTAATAAAATAACAAAATTACTCTTGGGACTTGAGCGCCATCTATTGTCCTAAAAGGTACTGCATTATTAAAGAACCCTCGTATATATACTGCTGCATATTCCTCTTTTTTTCCAAGTAATTTTTCTTTGTATGTTTTCTTTATTTTGTCTAAAACATTATAAAAAGTGTTAAAATAACGAACAAATATTTTGTTTTACTTAATTTTACTTTAAATAGCAAATGCAAATTATTTTTGTTTACGACAAGTATACTCGTCATTAAACAAAAAGAAGCCATCTTTTCATGATAACTATACTCGACATAAACATTAAAAGGTTTAAAAGTCTCCTTTACCTTCGTCCACCTGTTTCAGTAGAAAATTACATTTTTTTTTTTCTTCGTTTAGCATCGCATTTCAAGTACGAGTGACCACTGATTACCCATTCATTTCACCAGCTACCCATTGGAAAGAATACGTAATTTAACGAAATCTCTTGGCGTGGCTGCAAGTTCATTCGTCGCGATACGGTTGTTGATAAACAAAACGTTCGATCACGATATACGTTGATCGGTGAACGAATCAGAACAGCCCCGAAGCGTTGATGACGAACTCCATTTCACCGGTCGATGCGTCAAAAAGCACATAGGTTACGCCGTTTTCCATTCAGCTCGACGAGCACGCCGTGTGAGAAGGAGGCACGGGCATAAATATAACCGAGCGGAGCGCATAAAGTCGCTTGAAACTACGTGTTCACGGAACTGGAGCAATCCAGGGTAAAATAGTCAGGGCGGAAATATCCGGCACGGAAGGTTCGTCGACGAGAGAGATCTACGGATACGTATCCGGCCATGCATTTGAAAAGATTCAAAGGTACGTGACCTTATTCGGATGGATATACTTTCTTATATGAGACGGTTAAAACCTTTTCTGGAACATATTTCCGCGGACATCCTTTTCTTCTTGCAATTTTACGGTTACCAGGCCGGAATTCTTGCCTAAAAACACGAATCCAAGGGGATGAATACGAATGCATTCGAACTGTGGTGGGTCTAAACACGAACGGAATCGAAAAGAATTCGATATTCAGTACTAATGAACAGTTTTTATTAAATTGAGTAAACGATATCTAATCGGCAGTCTGTGGATTTTTATTCAGTGAAATCGAACAGAATCGTTAATGTTTCGTTTAGGATCGTATAAACTTAGGGGAAGGTTTGCTGAATTTGGACCGTCGCCTATTATTATTTAAAACCTTATTTATTACTTACTATACAAGTAGTTGTTTTGCACTTTCACGTAAGAAAACATCGAAATATATAAGCATCCCTTTAACCCCTCCAGAGTAGTGTAAAGTCATTGCTTCTGGCAGTTCGACGTGCATACATTTGTAACACATTAAATAAATTAATATATTAACCCTCTAACGGTAAGATCCGGGTCGTATACGACCCAAGTTGTAGTTCCTCTTGTGCTGTCCCCACTTTATTCTCGTTTTATTATATTACTGTATGTTATATAACTCAATTATTATTCCTTATTAAATAAAAAAAAAAAACAAAAAAAAAAGGTTAAGATAAGAACTTCTTCTCAACACTATGAAAATAGCAAAAAAAAGCTCGAGTCGGCTCCGACCCCACCTTACCAAGTACGACCTTAACACCCAACTTACCATTCGAGGGTTAATAATGAAATGCATAAGAACCGTCTGTGCGATTTCTTTAATAGATAATTACCTCCTTAACGGGTTAAGTAACCAGTGAATAAAAATAAAATATTTCAAAAATATTGACAGAATTCCCCAGACTTCACTTTATCAATTGAGGGTTAAGTTCGCTGATCCTCTTTCAGGTCGAATAACATTTTCCAAATCGAACATATCCGAACACTTGTACCTCCACAGAGTTGATTGTCCAAGCCAGGCTAATGTAGAAATATTTTTAATCACTTTACGGACCACTTTCTATATAACCATCGAACCCTTTTCGACCATGCATACAAGTCAACAATTCATCCACATGCGTGGAGGGTGGTCAAAGGCACATCACGAGACCATCCATCGCCGATCCTTTTAATCCTGTCTCCCGGTGTCCTCTACACCCATCGTCTCCGTCGACGAGCTAGGGTGGCCGATGACGTTCCAGACCTCTTGGTCTCCCTCCTCCTTTCTCGTGTCTCCGTTAAGGCCATGGCGTTTTTCATCGGTTATCTCGGCCAGGGCATCTTCACCAACGGCAGAGGGGTGTGCGAGGGACAACGTTAAATAGCGGCCGAAGTAGACGGCCGATGACGACAACGACAGCCCTTTGACGTACATTAAACGCGGCGGGGACTAAGTGTTTCTCTGCAGTCACTTCTAGCCTTTCCTTCACCTCTTCCTGCCACCACTTTTCTCTCAAGCCTTTCGCCACCGAGAGAAAATGACATCGGCCCGGCAATATAACCCACCCCTTCATGGGCTACTTCGTCTTCTCTCGGTTCGGGTGGAACGGTGGATTGGAGGGGTGGATTACTACGAGTCTTTCTCAATCTCTCTCTCACTCACACGACAGTCCTGTAAGAAGGGCGAATAGCGGGCATAAGTACCGTTCGAGTGCCACTCCCGGTGGTAGGTAGAGACTTGCAAGGAATGAAGACCAACGACGGGGGTCTAGGGTGCAAAGTTCGGGGGCCTCTGAAGTTCGGTTATCCAGGGTGGCATCTTCCAAGGATTTAACGTCGGCCGTTATCGTAATTGTCCTTTTCAGCGTGGGAGGTTTCATTAAAACCATATCGCGAGTTCGATTAACAGGTGGAAGAGAAATAAAAGCGGAGTCTCGAAGGATTTACGCGTATAAGTTCGGCGCCTGGTGAAAGGAGAGTTCGGCCGACTTGATTCCGGTATCAAAGGAGCCCAGGGTCCGATTGCTCCTTGTTCCCATACCCTTAACGTCCCTTTCCGTTGAATATTCGATAGTCGAAAATTTGATCATACGAAAGAGTCGTTATTGGCCTCTCGTCGCTGTGGTCTCTTACGGGGGGAAGGACACGAAAGAGCGACCAGTTATCGTGTTACGACGCGAGGCTCGTGTTAAACCTGGTAACTGAATATATCTCTCTGGCCAATAGCCGTCAAACGGCCGACAACGATCGAATTTGTTCAGCCAGCCGTGGCTCTTCCCCCTCCCTTCTATGCTCTTCTTCCTCTACGCGTAATTTCTTTCTCCGTCTCGACCGTTGCAGCTCGTTACCCCTGTTGCCAAAATATATCAGCGCAGCGGGTTCTCATCCCGAGGGCCGCCCGTGCGGTATCCGGCAATTGATTTCACAACCAACTGGACCTCCAATTCGACAGACATGTTCTTTCACGTTTCGATAAACATTTTAAAATCTGTCCCTCTTTCTGTCTCAATTTGCTGGATGAATCTTGTGTGTTCGGTGATTAAACCGGTGAATATTTTCGGTGACTGTTTTTATGAACTGAATTGTGGTGTACTTTTCTTACTCACCGGTGTGACTTGTACTGCTTTTGGAAACGTACTGAGAAGAACGGTACATTAGTTTCTTGCAAGCTTTGAAAAGTGTCAAATCACATTGTATTTTACAACTAGAAAATCATCCGAAGTTTCTAGTCTTACATTTTTTCACTGTGAAATAATAAGGAAACTATCATTTGCATAGATATAGCGTTTCTCTTTGGAGTGAAATATTGCTTTTCAATGCGTTGTAATCCACGATATACAGTAAATTCTGGAGGAGTGTTCGCAGGCTCCTCGGCACTGAAAATTAAATATTTCATAAACTAATGGCCATATGGGGCTGAAACAAATATTATTGGCTTCAGAATTCCAAGCTCTATCGCTATGCTAAATCTCATTAAAAAGTCAGCGTTACACCTGGGGACCTCTCCTTGTCTGTGGAGCTTTGTAGTGGAGCCTTCGAACACTCATCGAGGATTTATAGTACTTGATTTAATGGAAACTGAAGTGAAATATACAAGAATCGAAAATTTCAAGATGGTTTGAAGTTATGAGATGTACTGTAGAATTGATATTGTACGTCACTGTTGATGCATTTGGAACACTTTATTATTGTAATCTTTATAATATTATTATTATTATAACCCAGCTTAAATCATGATTAAGAAACCTCCCTTTAATCATTTTACACTAAATCAATTACTTGAAGAACAAAGAATGGTCCAAACATGTGAATGACACTGTACATCATTCTGGCCCCTCTGAGAAACAGGAAAAAGAATAATATAGTCTAATCTTGCACATTTCTACTATTATCTTTTTCTGGCAGACTTGAGCCCAAAATGTAGAAAATTTCGAATATTCATTTATACAAATATATTCCATAAAAAATTGTAAACATTTTGTCTACAAAGAAAAACTTCTTAACCCTTAGGCTGTCGGGAGTATCTCTTTTGAAATTTTGACAAAACTCGAAATTCAGCGTAATGCATCTGTTATATATGTGTACGTACATTCATTTTTGTCAAAAAAGAAACACTTTTTTAATCAATAATTGCCGGCAGTCTAAAGGTTAATTACCCAAATTTTACACACTGTGACTTTTAATTTAATGCTTCGTAGTCCTGGCCTGCTAATTGATGTATCTACAAAAATCTTGTTTTGAGAAAAGAGCACTTAATACTTTTAATAATGCCAACCATACGTTAAACGTTTTTGTAATAAACAAACTATATATCTAGGTTAATTTTATTGCGATTTAGTCCATTAAAGTTACCTACATTATTTTAGTATGCAACCACCCATTGCGAATACAATGAATATAACCAATATATACAGCTTTTTGCATTATGAATAAGTTAAAAAATAATATTTAGTATCTGAATTGCTCATAACTCGAAGTATATCAAAATTGCAGATCAACCAGTTACCCTTAGCAGGGCAGAGTCCTCTTACTATAGAAAAATTACAAAAATGATAGATTCACGATGTAGAAATATGGTGCACACTGTGAACACTCTTACCCATCCGTCCCGAGAAACTTCGATACCCTCGTTAAAAGATCACGATTATCGACGAACTCCCCGGTCTGCTCATCGACACAATTTCACGCGAGCCATCGTTTCTGCGTACTTTCCTGGGCTCCAGGTGCGAAGCACGCAGAGCCATCACCAATGGGCCCCCCTCATCCCCTTCCACCGATACCGCCTCCCCACCCCTCTCCCTCTATAGTCGAAACGGGCATGGTATATTGACGCGAGGGGCCCCACGGTGGCTCGTGAAGCTCCGAGAGGCGACGCAAGGAGCTGCGTTCGGCTCGCTTTAAGGTAGCCTGGGCCCCTCCCGGTGCCCCGACTATCGAGCGGGCAAGAAGGGCGGCGGCAGGATAGGAGGAGGGGTGGGGGGAGAGGCAATTTGCGGCGGTGGTGCACAGGGCAGCTGCAACCTCACGAGATACGGCTTAGATCGTCGTGGCACGAGCCTTCCTGGCATGTGTTTCCTTTGCCCTCCCCCCCCCCTATCCTCCACCCCACCTTTCCTCCTTAGATTTTTGCTCGTATCCGTCTTGCTCGTTTATTCGTGTCCGTCTTTCTTCATCCTCGACAGGCACATGTACCGTACACGGACGTCGAGCGGAACAGACGTCGCGGGTCCCAAACCCTTCCACACAACGGGATTCGGGACAATATTCAGGCGGGGGGACCGCGCGTTGCCCCGGGCCCTCGTTCAACCTGCACGGGTCACCCTTCACGGCTGGCCGGGCCCCCGTTGGTACAGCTGTGCCTGTGCAAATGATGACTTGAAAGGAGTTCTGTTTACGGAAAAGCAATCTTTCGGGCGTTTTTCGAAAGGGGTCCTCCGGTGATCCTCGTTTCG
Organism: Dufourea novaeangliae; assembly: GCF_001272555.1. NCBI lineage: Eukaryota > Metazoa > Arthropoda > Insecta > Hymenoptera > Halictidae > Dufourea > Dufourea novaeangliae. Next base: position 3,388,282 of record NW_015373961.1, on the reverse strand, counting down.
GGGTGATTATAGGCAGTCTTGTGGTCTCCGCGCATTTGAGAATGCATCGAACGTGAATGTGCCTGGTCGATATTCGCTGTATCAGACTTGTTTCTTGTACCTTTTGTCCGTGATACGTGGTATGGATTAAATCTTGTGTTACTATTGGCAGACGCGCCGTGCATAAACGGCTGAATTCTCTATACTTTCTGTATATCGATCAAAATTCTGCCCACTTTCTACTTCCTGTTATGATATCAAAACCAGTGAAGTGATTCTTCGTGATTTTCAGTTATAGTACTGGGTGTGGTAACTAAACTCATATTACAGATAATAAGGGTGAACGCCTATAACAGGCCTCATAAATATCTTGACTATTATTAACGATAGAAAAAAATGTGTCACATAAAACTTGCATGGTATCGAGGAGAACATAATTTGATGTGAACAGCTTTTTTAATAGATGAACTCGTAGAGGTCATATGAAGGTCAGCTTAGTTTTTTTAAATGGAAATATATGTTTTTTACGTACCCTTATAAATAGTTAATTGTACGCATCTTAAAACACTCTACTAGATGGTACATAAAACAACATGTCTTTCCATTTACATAGACGAAATTGACCTTCATAAGGCCTCTACGCGTCCACCTACAAAAAGAAACTATTTACATCAGTGTGCCTCATCCTGTATAATACACTTCTACATAATCTGCTTTCGATATAAAATTTATTGACTCTTATGGTGGTAACCTGAAATGGTATAAACCCATATCGCAGATAAACTCTAACAAAAATTGGTATTAATATGATGGTACCCTGAACACGTACCAAATTTGTACTACAAACCCGTATCATATATAAACCTTTAACAATCTCACCAGTTCTTCCATTGTCCCAGATATTTTCTACCATCTCTACAGTCACTACTCCATAATTCATGCCTGTATTCCCAAAATCATGTGTGAAGTATATTATTGCATTTCATCAGGTATTATCGCACACATGTCGGTCCAATCACCGCCTGCGTCCGCTACCTGTTATTTTCATAAACAGAAGGCAGGACATTGCACTGTTCAACCTTTTCTCAAATTTCCCAAACATATGTCTCGACCATGTTTTATTCATGTTCACACGACATAAACACTCGGTGCTCGACGCCCATTGACCATCGCGAAGAGGTACGCTCCCGTTTTTTCTTCTTTTCTTTTCACGCGTGTTATCGCAGAGGTGGTTCGTCGATATCGTACGATCGATCATTTTGCGTCTCGCGTGAAATCACCAGGCTCCGTACCGACAGCTGTTCCACCGTTCAGGATCGCGGCGAAACGAGAATAAAATGATAATTCGACGCGTAAGAGCGGGCAGTTGCTGCTTCCTGCGTGAAATGACACTTTACGCTTGAACGGGAAGCGTCGAACTTGCGGATCACGTATCCCATTCGCGGACGGTTTCGGGCATCGACTGTGTGTGTCCCTTTTTATCGCGTGTCTGACGGCCACGTATCTTATGTCATCGGAACTGCATACCTATTATAATGACATCATTCCCCTTTAAATCGCGAACAGGTCGAAAGACACGAAATTATTAAACGAGCTAATGGGTTAACTACTTAAGAACCATTTCACGAGAAAAAAATGATGGGTAAATTGTGGATATTATACTTTTATGTTTTCTAGATTCTTGTACAAAAATACGAAACTGCAAAACATTCACTGTCCGATAATAATGATCCCTCAAAGTCTTCGTTACATAAGACATGGTTTTAGCATATTGTTTTTCTGTAACATCCAGTGTGATGTCTACGTCACATCTAGAAAATCATATTTCCAGGGGTTTCGTCGTAGAAATACAAATGACGTGCACGTATTGGATCCAGTTTTGGATTAACTAATCCCGAGAAATAATTTTTTTCCCCGGAAGAGGTGTTTAGGCGTGAAAGGGTTAAAAATAAATTTTAAAAAAGTAAAAGAAATTCATGGTTTAGTATCGATATTTTCGACTTCAAGACACAGCATATATATCAATTTCATAATTTTCAAATAACGATTCAAAGATCTGTGTGTTAAAGGGTTAATAACTTCATAATCTATACAATTTTTAATTGTAGATCAGAACAAATCTGAAATACAAAAATGAAATTGCAAATTATTATACTAAGTGTAGGAATAACTATAACAGAATTTTTTCTTTAACATTGTTTCGATTGAAACAATCTACGCAGAATTTGACCGTGTACAGCATATCTACGACCCAACCGATCATATTCTGTAATCATGTAAGCGTACATCAAAACGATTATCTTCGCCGAAGCCTCACGAGCCACCGCCGGCCTGATCGCGCAGCTTTTTCCAATTACGCAAGCTTAACACCTCAATGGATCACGGTGTGCACCTTCCCGACCCACCATCGGTGCTCCGTCTCGGAATACCCAAAAGAAAGCGGCACGTGCACCGGTCGCGCGCGGGGAAGGAGAGAATCGTGTGCCCCTGGTCCCTTTCCGGTGGACATCTGTTGGAGGCTATCGACACGGGGGAAATTAATGCACTTTTTCCCCAGGTTCGACGGCACACAACCACGTATAAAAGTGTGTGTGTGTGTGTCGGACGAAAGGATAGCCCAAGAGATGCACACGTATATCTCCCTTTCGTTTCCATCGTCGTGGCACGGACGGCGGCACACACCTCGCGGTAGCATCTGCCGTCGAGGCTCCTTTCGATGAAGTGATTTCGTGGCATTGTGCACCTTTTTCTACCCGGACCTCCCCCATCCTTACTACGGTGTTTGTCGTGTGCTTCTCCGCTCCAGGGTGCTCCACTGCTGGGTGGGATCGAGAAATTCAGATTAGGCGCGCAGGTAGCCCCTTCGTTGCACCTACTACTTCAACTGGCCGAACACGCGACGGCTGGCGAGAGCCTTCCTCTTCCACTCTTTCTTCCCTGGACGACAACGACGCGCTGCGTTACGTCGTCCATCGCCAGCCTCTTCCTTTCTTTCGCGCCGTTCACCTTGTCTGTCTCTGCTCGGGGCCTAGCGAGCGCCTCTGTCTCGCTCTCACGATAAAATCGCCAAAGGAGGGCCCCGGCCCATAGACAGCTTCCTTTACCGCCGTGCGCACACGGGCCCCAAAAGAGAGAGAAGCCCAGGCCCCCGACTCCTCGCTGCTCGTCGCATTGCAGCTGACACGCACGTGGCACGTGGCCCGCGTGCACCGGGCAGACGGACGCGTTCATAGAACGATGTATATACACATATACCCAGGGTGTATATATTTACGGAGAAGCCACGAAAAAGGTGAGCCACGGCTTCTTACAGGATACTTTCGACCTATCGACCCCCCTTTTTCTCGAGGATTAATGCCCACGAGACGGTCTAGCCCATGGACAGATGCGTTGCGCAGAGAGTTTTGGGACCGAGCGGATTTTTGGCGGATGATATACGCTGCTTGTGGGAATTCGAGGATCGTATACTGCGGCTACTCTGTGTGATAGTACTGGGTATAGTTCCCGGAGATTCTTTTTTAGGGAATTGATTCGACGAGTCGAGTCTGTAATTATAACACTGGGGAACAAGCAAAATTTGTTTCGTGTTGTCAAACATTTAAGATCGGTTTCAAAGTAGGGGAAAAGTGTCTAAAAATATCCCTTTAAGGCGTAATTTATATAAAAACTACAAATGCTCATTTAAATAAAAGTAAAGTAGTTTTTGTAAGTTAGTCTATCTTATCATTGGCTTAAATAACATTTAGCTGCGTGATCGATTATATTTTTTATTCACTTTTCTTTGAAGGCATACGTAAGGATCATTTTGTAATGTATCTGTATAAAATGATCCCCGGGGGTCAGTACTTTTTTACTAAAAAATTAACGCTTTTCGATATTTCGGCGTAAAAGATATACGATTCCATTTAAAAAAACGAAGTTGATCTTAAAATCTACGAAACACCTCCACTTACAAAAAAATATACACATTACATAATGTATCCTTCCATACCAAATAACGTTTCTATAAAAACTTTTTTCATACAATGCATACTTTAGAAGTTATTCAGGGTGAACAAGTTGCGTGGACCACCCTGTATAGTCTAAATTCATACTGATCGTTATCTGACCGTGCTTTTCACCGTTAGTGTGAATCTGGCGTTAGAGTTCATTGTTTTGTTAATATTTCGACGTAAGCTAAATGGAGATCCTCGTGTAGTTAGAATTCATACTGCGACACATGTGGTTATGGAACTATGGTCGTTCGTGACAATGAAAGATTTATTAGAGAATTGGCTATACATACCTTATAGAGGCGTTATGTTCTAGGAAAAACAGAGTAACGCGTCAAGCACACTGATAAACTCTTGCGATCAAACGGAAATGGGAATGCGACTGTAAGAATAATATGTTCGGTGAAAAGATTGTCTGACAATGTAACAAAGATCAGCAAGTATGTTAGATTGAATTGTGTGGAGGGAACAATTTACTGTGATGTCATCAGTTTTGTCACGATAAAAATAATTTCTTCGTCTAATTTCAAATAACACGGTGGAAAAATGTCATTTAATATGCACCAACCAATTGGCGATTTTAATATAATATTAACCACTTGCTGTGTACTGGTACATGTGAGTACGTTTAATGTTTCTTTCATTCAGACATGATTCCAAAAGATACAACGAGCATTATTGTGAATAAATATTCATTAGGAAATCCCACGACAAAAAAGACGTCTTACCAATTGACCGTTATTAATCTTTATAAACACATTTTAAATAAATACAGCTGAAAAATAAAAAAACATCTATTCTAATAAACTCATCCCTGAAGATATGTACCAATGAAGAAGCCACTGCTTTTTTACTGAACTAACAAGCCAATATATCTTTTGCTTATTCCAAATGCCGTAATTTAATTGGAAAAAAATTAGTAGTTTATTTATCGATATACCTAGTAAAAAGCCCCAAGTATTAAATCTAACAGACGATAGAAGTATAAAAAAGCAAATCGACTACCTATTCAGATAAATAAACAATATACAAACATTCCTCTGTGTCGATCGGGACGATACAGTAGTGGGAACCTCGCCGATGGTTGCGAACGTGTTAAGTATCGCTCCGAGGATTTTTGGCGTGGCGAGAAAGGGGGCAACGAATCACAAGGACAACGATAAAAATCGTAACTCGTCGTCCTCTCGTCCAGCCTCTCTATCTCGAAAAAGTATTTTCTTTCGCCGGCCGACTAGACACGAGCTAAGCACAAAAAGATTCAGGCATCTGATACACAGGGGGCCGTATCGTGAACGTGGCGGTCGCGGTTGCAGTTCTAAGCGTTCCACGAATTTTCGGAGACCTCGCGCGTGGATCCGCCACCAGATAAACCATCTCCCCGTGGATCCTGTTTCCACTTGTTTATCTATTAAAGGATTGCGTAATCTCCGTGATACCCACGACTCCTCCATTACAATTCTATTTCATTATGTGGTTGCATATACTCGAAAAATGACCACGATTTCAACCGATTTTCATCGATCTTCGTGTCATTGGTACCACTGCTGGTTGTCGTCGTGGATAAAGTATCGTATTATCGGAGCGCTGAGCAGATATATTATTCATGTGTCCGAACAGAAATCGGTAAGTGGTACGAATCCATGATGTAAGGGAACGAAGATCCCCGAAACAGAGGCGCTCGGTTCTCGAAGACGGCGGCAGGCTGCCAAGGGTCGATGGTTATCTGACTTCCTGTCCGTTCGTTCGCCCTACGTGGCTTCGCAGAGCCGAAAGGGTGGCCAGAAGAAAGACCAGAGGATAAGGAGCAATAAAAGTTCGGTCAAATAAATACAAAAGATAATCGACACACCGTGTACCAGAACAGTCGTATAGGCAAGGCGGATGAGCTTCTTTTGCCTACTACGATATCCTGTGCTCTTTTCCGAGCTCTAGGGATGTTCGATTCCGATTCGATTCTTCAGAAGATCGATTACCTTCGGTAACCCTTGTGTAGGCAACCGGTTACCCAGGTATCCATTTCTAAATTTTCTTTCACAATTTTTTATGTTCTCGTTTAAAACAGCACTTGGTATATTATTGGAAGGGATCACTAAGAATTTTGGAAAATTATTTAAGCAAAATTGTATATGTTCCGATTGCTCAATAACTGAATATTTTGGTTGCCCATGTAAGGGGTAACGGGCACTGGCATGTGTAACATGTACACTAACGCCCGAAAACATGGGAGCAGGTCTGATAATTAAAGAAGGAGGAAAATATTATTTTACAAAGAGTTAATGAAGCTAACGTGTTGAAAGTAATGGAAAGTGATTTTTATATATTATTCATTTCGTAACTTTTATTTTATCGTAACAAAATAATCAGTTACTGTTCCATCAATCATGAACTCTGGACCCATTTCGGCCGGTAGTGTATGTGCTATACACGGCAGTGTCGTGTTAAGCTGCGTCTACACTATGTAGCATAGCACGTTATATAACAAAGTTATAAAATTTATTAGATAAACCGAGAAAAAAATTATATAATATGATATTATGTAACATTTTCCGTGTTATATAGCGAGTTATATGTTATTCATCAAGTGTGAGGCCATTATTAGTAATGACTGCGGATTTTTATGCAAAATGGTATTTCCTAAAGCAATTTATACAGAGAAGAGTAAATGTAGGAATCTCTTTCTTCTTTTAAGTATCATATTAGGTTCGGAATAAACTAGAAAACTGATTGGATCTGATGAAAATTTTGTATTTTACTGTATTTTACAGATTCCTATAGGCTTTAAATGGCATAAAATCCGCAGTCTAGTAATGAGATACAAAATGTTATACAAACTTGTTACAGGCTCGTCCAAAAGATATAATCTTGTAACAAGTTACACAAACATATTGCAAGGTTATGTAACAATTTGTTCTATAACATGATTTTGCAATACAATGTAGACGTAGCTTTACCCAAAGGCATCGATTCGGAATCGAACATCCCTACTGTGTTCTCCAGAGCTTTCGATCTCTCAGTTCCGCTGCCTCTCGAACAACGGGGAACGATATTTCCGTCAGAAATACGTAACAACATTAGTAATCCAGACAAAATGAAAGAGCCAGAGCGGCTGTCCCTACTGCGTTGCAAGTCGGTGAGCGATCCATTTCCCACGACTTCTTGGAAGCTAAACCGGGCCAATAATTTCCATCTTTCCGCGAAAACATGTTTTCCGTCTCCTCTTATAAAAAGAACACGTAGAATCCTTTCGATCGCCGCATTTTCGACAGCTGCGTGTCGTGACAACGAAGGAGTGGGGGGAGGCTCGAGAGCCGCGGATCGTGACAACACGATCGTTTGTTTTAAAAGAAGAACGGAATCGTACAATATATCGGGGGAATCCGAAGTGTCGAGTTATAGTCGCCGCGCCTCGCACACAGCCCTGAAGGGCGGGGGGGCAGAGAGTAAGAGAAACGAACGGGAGAGTTCCGCGAAGAGAATGGGTGGGGGTGACCGGGGGTTGAGGCGTTCAGGCACGTGACCGGAAGGCGGGGGGCAAAACGGCGCACGCGCCGTCGTCCTCCACCTGGTGCATCACCTGCTGCCCCCTGCTTAAGCCTCCCTGCCTCCACCTTTCCTCCTCGTCTCACTCTCTCTCTTTCTCCTTGTTCCTCTTTCATTCTTGCCCCGAACCTACGTTCCTCTTTTTTTTTTTCTTTCGTTCCCTCCCCTCCTTGTACCTTCACCTTCTTCTCTCCTCACTCGTACTTCTCATCCCTCGCTCACTTCACAACCATCAACCACCTAGAACCACTCGACGTTAAGCTCCTCGTTCGTTTGCGATCCTCCTGATTTCTTTTCTCTTCTGTCTCCTCCTCGGCTGCTTTTTAAATGAATCCACGGTTTCGCGCCGCCCACGCGATTATACCCCCGGCAGACGGCTCTTTTTCATTTTTTTTTTTTTTTTTTTTTTTTCAAGTCTGCAGCCGTTCGAAAACTATGTCAAGAGTATTAGGATTCGCGCGCTCGCGTCAGCTTCTACTCGAGAATATTCCCGGCTATACTTCCGGCGCGGTGTTACTCAACCCTGGTGTCGTTTGGTGGATTGTAGTATGTAGGGATGTTCGATTCCGATTCGATTCTTCGGAAGATCGATTCACTTGGGTAACACGTTGCTGGTATGTGTAAGACATACACCAATGGGAGAAAGTATAGGACCAAGTCTGATAGTTAACCCTTTCGATACTAACGACGACTGTAGTCGTCCAACGTCGAACGTTCGCTGTTCACCAAAGTTGGGCAAAATGTAATCTAATTACAAAATCCAAATCACAATTACAATGTAATTGCGGGGCAATTACAATTATATTGTGATTTTTATTGTAAATTTAATACAGTTAATTATAATTTAATTGTAATTGTATAGTCATCCGGGTCATTCCACGCCAAGTGGATTACTTCTGTACACGATGTCTGGAATTTTGCTTAAATTAAAATATGTTATACTTCATGTGAAAACAGGGGGCGGTTAAGTCATCGTTTTGCTGGTTTCGAAATTGTCCCGTACAGTGTCAGTGTATTCGTGGTTCGATTGTCCGTTACAGCGAAAGCAAAGCGACGAAAAATAAAACCTTATCGAAAGAATTAAGAAAGAGGAAAATATTATTCTACAAATAGTTAATGAAGGTAAGGGGTTAAAACTAATAGCAAGTGATTTATACATGTACTGGTTCCATAATTTTTATTTTATCATAACAGAATAATTAATTACTGTTGCGTCAATCATGAAATCTGGTCTCGTACGTTTGGCCGGTAGTATATGTGTTATACACACCAATGACGTGTTACCAAAGGGAATCGATCTTCCGAAGAATTGAATCGGAATCGTATATCCCTACTACGAAACCAATGTCGACATCGATACAAGACGGCGATACTCGTTACCCCGATCGTATCTATTCGTTGTCCAAGTTAGTCGACAGATAAATTACGCAGTGCGTCGTTCGTTCGGCTTCTAAACCGCGGTCTGAAAGGGATTCCTGAATACTACCCAGCCACCACCACCTGCCCCATGATCAGCCCATCCGGCGTTCTGGGCTCTGCTCATCGAGAATTAAAACGCCCGGTTTTTCTCGTGTTACACTTCAATGAACATTTAATTTCTTCACTAAACACCCAGTTGATGACGGCTGACGAGGATAAATCGTCGCAAGGATCGCCACGGCAGGAGCAATTATCGGGCCGAGTCAAGATACGAAAGCGAAACACACGGGGCGGCGTGGCGCACAAGGTGGCAGATGCGGGCCCCTTTTCGTCCACGTGGGCATGGAAAGAAAGAAGGAGAGCCTACGGGCCCAAGATGAATTCAAGGTCCAGGTGGTGCGGCACCGTGCGCGCGCGGTTTCGTGACGCTTTTGTAGGGATCGACAGAAAGATCTCGGTTGGTTCGGGTGTCGGGGTGGCTAGCCAGAGAGCCCCTGAGAGATCATTGTCCTGATCGCGACAATCTGGCGCTTTCTCTCGTTCGAGGGCCATGCCAACAGTGATGCCCTCTGCCAAATCGACCTCTTCCACAAATGCGGGCGTGTCGATGCGAAAAAGAAACGTCGACGGTACAAATGGCCCTCCCCATCCCCCTTCCGTTAATAATCCACCCAACGATGTTCTTCGGCTACGTCTGCCCAACGTGAACTTTGTTGGTAATATCATCTTGACCTGCGAATACTGACATTTCCACGGTGTGTTTATGTATTATGTACAATCAGGACCGTGTAAATTGGGAACTAGCTTAGAAATAGGATCGAGACGTGTTCCACATTGCCAGAGGTCGCGACATTAGCGGAGCTAGGTCCGACTCGGTCACGCTAAAAATAAGGAAGTCGATCTACAGGACGATACTCTTGCTGGATCCTCCAGAGGGAGATGGTACCACAGATGAGATATAAGAATAGACCTAACATGCAGTGTAATTTTCTCTCCTGTGCTTCGGGGGCGTCAGAAGCCCCAGTACCATTTCAGAATTCCATTCCTTACTAGCAAATACGTATCGCTATACGCAATCACGGGTGTGTGTGTGCTGTGCGTTATCACGGTGTCGAACGTAATTCCTGATATCGGATACTTTTATGTAGAGGTGCGCTCGAACCAGCGTGATTTTCGTGGAACACCAAGTCCCATAAGATTTTAGGTCTATTCTTATATCTCGTCTGTGATAGTACCCGTTGCATAGTTCTGATTTCACAGATATTGGGTCATAACCCTTTCTAATCACATCTAGAAAAACATATTTTCAGGGTTTTTGTCGTGAAAATGCAGATGAGGTGCACATATTGGGACTATTCTTGAGTCAGTTAATCCTGTGAAGTAAATTTTTCCCCGGAAGAGGTGTTTGGGTATTAAAAGGTTGAAAATAAATTTTCAAAAACGGGGTGCTCGTGTTGGGACCATTTTTGAGTTAATCATCTACTGCGTGGAATTTGAATTTGATAAATAGTCGTGAGATCTAATTACGTGAATTCTAGTAGTTTTTATTTCTGAACGATTGAAAATAAGTATCATACTGTATCCACAAGTACCAAACCAGGAAATGAAATTGTTCCGAAAATAACTGTTTCAAACTGTTATATATCGGTTTTTACTGATTTTTTGTTCTAAATAACTGTTATAAGGAACCGAATTTTCAATGTATATCTGTTTCGGTTACAGTTCTTATATCGGATCTTTATTAGTGACGGTTGCAATTGTAATAGTATTCGTTCTTATATCGATTTTATTTCTATTTTTAAATTAATTATCATGAAATATGTTTATGTATAAAAATATGTCAGGAAGACCTCTGGGTCACGACGTACTACCGGGAGATGTCTCAGTTATTACACCCTCAAGTATCCATGGCTTAATTAATGACGTATGAATAATGCATCTAAATTATAGTAAAAATGAAGAATGTTGAATGCCACCGCTAATTACAATGTTATTGTTATTATCATTAGTTTTCGTTCTTCTTCTTCGTGTACTTTTGTTTTTCATAATTTTGTTATATGTTTATTTTTAAAATACTGACCCGATATCTATGAAGTAAATAAAAACTCGTTTCAAAACAGAAATATAACCGATATAACAATGGAAACGATTATAATCACAACCATAACCAGTACAAAACCGAAATAGAACCGATGTAGAACCGAAAAAATAATTGTTCTAGAACCAATATAAGAACCGTAATCGAAATAGATATAGACGGAAATTTCAGTTCTGTATAATTGTTACAGAAAATATAACGGTTCTGTGAAACTGTCTCAAGAACCGATATCGATACTAGGGTATATATCCCAATTACTTCCACCTTAAGATTGTAGCGTAACTTCAAATAATCATTTTACGTGTTGTTTAACAAACAAATCGTCTTAGTTTGAAACATAACGCATTAAATATAAAGGATTAATTCATAATTATTTATATTCACCGAGCAATCTCAGTGTTTCTATAATTGTCACCTCAAAATTCTAATTCTTCCATACTTTAACAAATTCATTTTGTACAATAGATGTATGTTGAATAGTAAAATTGCATCTCCTTCTTTACTATGATTTCGCTATTACTTCTCACTTACATAATCGCGTTTTTAACCTTCAAATTGCACTTTCATTTTTCAACATAAATTGCTAAATATCAGGTATACATAAGTAGGATTTCTTTGTTTTTATGTAAATCAAAGTCACGATTTAATAATGAAATTTTTTCGTATACAATTCTGTCTACGTTACGTTGTTATTAAGTGAAATAAATAAAGTGACAGTATTAGGGACATTGGCAGTAATTGGCACAATACCCTATAACAGTTCTCAACCCCCGTTCCAAACTAATGAATGACGTTTCTTTCTGTTACAGGTAAGTCCATCCGAGAGGAGCCCAACAACGCGTACAGACACCTACGGGGTGACGTGTGAGTAGCCATTCACGGGCGAGTCGCTGTCAGAGCGTTATATCCATCTTTCTCGGAATACTTTATTGCCGTACCGAGTGACGCACGTACAGGCACACAGCATCGAGCGTAGGTATTTTACGCGCGGTGCAAACTTTTCACCGATCGCGATCGCACGGCTCTCCCATTCAACGTTTCCTCTGGCCGACACGACTGACGGTCTTCTTGTCGATCGTAACTCGTCTTGCGTCATGCCAAAAGTAACCCATCCAGACGAATGGAACCTCTTGAACCGACCGTTTTCGGTATGATACCTGGTCATAGAGGAGTAATTTCAGGGTTTTCGATGCTCGTCTCCATGAAACGCTCGACCGTGCACACTTGTATTATGCGTCAGTACCGTGTGGGCGTCTGCGTCATTTGGGACGCGCGCATCGACCGGGCGCGGTGGTCCCTCTTTCCTCGTGCACCCATACACAGATGCACGATGTAGTAATTCTACGCGCGCGCCGCCTTCTCTGTTTCATGCCTGAGATATTTCTCTTTCTACAGGGTGTCACAAAAATGTTGGAGGACCCGGAAATAGGAGACTCGTGAGGTGATTTGAAACAAGTTTTTCCTTAGCAAAAATGTTATCCGAGGCTTTGTTCATGAGATATTAACGAAAAACCCGAACCAATCAGAGCGCGAGTCTGCCAGCCGGGTCCCCGCGGTAACGTTGACTACCAATCGCCGCGCGTAGCCAAAGTTACCGCGGGGACTCGGCTGGCAGACTCGCGCTCTGATTGGTCCGGGTTTTTCGTTAATATCTCGTTAACAAAGCCTCGGATAACGTTTTTGTTAAGGAAAAACTTGTTTCAAATCACCTCGCGAGTCTCCTATTTCCGGGTCCTCCAACATTTTTGTTACACCCTGTATATTTCGTTCCTTTGCGGCGAGCCCGTATACGGCGCGCGGTTCGCAAGACGCGGGCAAATCGCGGACCCTGTGGATTAAAAAGACGCGGCGAAGCCGCGAAAGGAGAAAACGCGCTGGTTCGAACGGATGCGTGAGGAAAGACACGGAAGAACGACGTGCATTTCGTCGCGTATCGAGGAACTCGCGACTGAGAAATTCGAAACAATATGTTTACGACTTTTTATTGTTATATTTATGGTTTTTAATCTCACGAATAGTTTTGGGATTCGATGCACGAGGGTCTCGTATACTGGAAAACGAAATCCCCATTGAAGTTGTTTATTGCATTTTTTTATCTTATCTTTAACCACACGAAATTATTGATAGTTTATTGATGCATTAGTGAAAAAGGAGTTTCGACAGAAATCTAAATTTGTACGAAGATCCGATGTGTACTCGTAGTGCAGGTATTCTCCGAGTTACGACCTGTTGGAGTTATATTTCGCACTTACAACCATTAAAAAAATACCTTTTTTTGGACGATGATTAAAATAGATATTTTTAATTTGAATTTAATATACAGGGTGAATCACGAAACCTGATCAGCTTAGATTATTCTACTGATGGCTGTTGTTCGATCGAAAATTTGTTTATTGCTTAACCACCAGTGCCGACGTCATGAATAGAAGACGTTTCTGAATCGTTTTCTCGAGTGCATTGCAGCTGATGAACATCATTTTGATTAAGTTAAATGATATTTTATTAATGTATGTTTGGTATAGAAGGCGAAAAATTATTTGTTATGATGCTTGGCGAATTCGTCTCAGTATCCGCTAAAAGATAGGTGTAACAAAATTATAGGTTTATCTATAAAAAAACTGAAGGTGACCTGGAAAACTCTGGAAAAGAGGAGTTCATAAAAAATTTGATACAATCCTTGAATCGTGTTGTATTAATAAAAACAATTTTCGATCGAACAGCTAGCAATAGAATAATCTTAGCTGATAGTTTCGTGATCCACCCTGTATAGGTTGTCATGTAATTAGTGGTACAAGCGGGTAGGAATGATTCTACGTGAAAAAATAAGTCAAAAATGTACAGTAAAATTATTTCATTTGCGACTTCTTTTTGGAGAAAATCGACTTTGAACATCCGCTGGATACGCGTGCAGTTGCATAGAACTGGACCAGCGCGTCTGTTCATTGCGTTCCGTTTCTACTTACTGGCATACCGAATACATGCGTTTCAGATTAATTTTCAAAGTCGATTTTCTCGAAGACGAAGTCTTAAATGGAAACATTTTATTCTATATGTTCGACTTATTTTTTCACGTAGAATCACTCTGTTGTACCATTAGTTACATGACACCCTGTATAAAATATTTAATAAATACTGCATAAGTACTGCTCGAATCAATGAAATATTAATTTTTTTTTTTTATACATTCTCAGATATCTGTAATTAAATTTAATTAAAACATTTCGTGTTTAGGGTCTATTTTTCATTTTTTTTTCTTTTTTCAAATGATGCAAATCAGTTAAGCAGGGACCCATGTACTTTGTCAATCCTCTATAAAGACGTCCACAAAAAAAGAACGCGAAACAGTGAGCGTCGTCATCGTGAAAATCACAACTGGAGAGTGATTAAAGCACGTCAGATGCTAAACTAGTACTAACAATGAATGTTAAACTGTCGGTGCATCGCGTGAAAAACACTGATAAACGTTTATCGCGACGGTTACGTAAGCTGTGTCAAGAATCTCGACGGTTCCCAGAACTAAAGGAGGGGGATAGTTCGCAAGGGGCGTTCGCAGCTAGATTTTCAACAACGGAACGTTCGACGCCGTGATTTTTCCGGCGAGACGGTTGCGCGTTGATTCGCGGGAAGCGAGAATTCACGCAGAAAATGCGAATCGGCGCGTTTGCGCGATGATTCGGAAAAATTCCAATAACGCCGTTAGAGATCCTGACTCACACGCGTCGCGTCGTCCTCGTCGATCGCGGGGCGTCGTGAATTGAAACCAAAGAACGAATACGTGGTGGCGCCTCGAGGAAATTAACGACGGTTTTTTGGTTACGTGATAGGGTAGTCTAATACGATACGTGGTAGCGCCTCGAGGAAATTAACGACGGTTTTTTGGTTACGTGATAGGGTAGTCTAATACATGACGTTTCCTAATATGAGACCCCAGCCTATCTCCGTTACGGTACGTGGTAGCGCCTCGAGGAAATTAACGACGGTTTTTTGGTTACGTGATAGGGTAGTCTAATACGTGACGTTTCCTAATATGAGACCCCAGCCTATCTCCGTTACGAAAAAGTCTTGAACGTCTCATATAATTTTAAAAAATGCACTACAAATTGACAAGTGTGAAGAAAGAGATTAAAGCGATGACGAAAAAAATTATGATACAGAATGCTTGTTTTGTACAGGTCTTTATTCTTTAGATGTACATGGTGAATAGTGGGTTCAGTTTATCAAATGTTACCGGTGTACGCCATAAAAAAGACAAAAAAATTACCAGTTTTTGAATTCATGTTTTTGCATACTTTTCATTTTTATTTTATTATGATGGAACTCTATCTGTTTTGTTATTATTTATAATATGTTGTAAAAATGTGCACGTCTTACATTTAAAACGTGTATCGTATTTCAGTAAAAGTATTTTGAATCGAGAATTATGCGTGCTTAAAAAAGTGGGTCTCATATTCGGCTACTTTACTCTATCCAGCCATGATCCGTTGTGGAACTAATAACGAGGTTGGGCTGTGTTTCGATTCTGGAACACGGCAACAATCCGATAAATGTTCGTTGCTACTTGTCTGTCAGCAAATCTTTAACCCTTATAGTACCTTATAAGTTTTAAGGGTACCGTCAAAAAATACCTTAAATAATATGCGATTTTTAAGGTATCTATTGAAATTAACATACTTCTCTTAAAAATAAAGATATTTTTACGATCTTTTTTATAAACGTATGTTATAACAATATAGTGTCATTATATGTGTTTAAATTATATAAAAAATGAAAATCCGATACCTATATCGACTCAAGGTATTTTTCGGAAAACCCACAAAACCGATATATCGGCTCTAAGGTACTAAAAGGGTTAACCCTCTATAACCTGAATTGTTTTCATGACTATAAAAAGAATGTATCTAACGTAAAATCAAGAAATATCAACCTCTAAGTACAAATTTATAATTTTCGAAGATTTTATTACTACTTCGATAGATCAAGCTAGAGTTGATAATCGCTACAGAATGTTATCTATTACCAAACAGAGGTGATAGGACACGATGTGTACGATACACAGCGGCAAAAAAAAATAAATTACACCAAAAATATCGATATATCGGTATGTGGCTTCAAAGTCACACGAGGCTATAGAGGGTTGGAGAACCCAACTTGGACCACTCGACACTGTGGTATCGAACTAGTTGTCCACGAGCCATATGTGTAACTCCCTTCTCTTGCTTTATTATGCCAAACTGTGAGGAAAAAACCCTCATTATTGAACGTAACGATTCCTAGTGAGCTGCCCATGTTTTGTTTCTGTGTATTTAATTGAAGTAATGGGGGAACGGACTCATTGATGGTGGGGACCGTGTGGCACTCGCGACGGAGAAGAAGTTCGGCAATCTTAACTTAACAATTCCAGATCGATGGAATATTACTACGTCTTTTGAAATCTAAAAGTGATAGGTAATGGCCTAGTACTGCGTCTTTTCGGGGTCTAAATGGGGGATGACCGATGACGTAGCATCAGATCTGCTCGAATCTAAAACTGGGAGCTAATGACGTAGAACGTCTTCGTCGTTCTAGAAGTTATACTTAGAAACTACTGTTAAGTAAGTAATCTGAGTGAACTTGTCACTGGTATTCGGCTGTGTATCTTTCGACAATATTTCGTTTCTTTTTATCCTCACGTATACTTATTTACAGGATAGAAAAAGTGTCAAGAAAGAACAATGCTCCTCAAATCCTACTTATTTGTTTTACACGTTAGATGAATGCAATTGCTCACAAAAATAGGCTGCATATTAACGATAAAAATTCTTTCTTCTTTCATTCACAGTGTCTCAATACGTTAAAGTAGGGTAAGGGGCACTAATTTTGCCCCCCACCCCATCCCCCGTCGTCAAGGTTTTTTTGTTCTTGTTCGGAAACTAATCCACATTATCGTCTGAAAAAATTTGTATAGTCACTTTGATACCTTAATACCGAAACCCTATCATCACTTTTTCGTAAAAGTTCATACAAACATAATCAAGAAGATGCATTTTTCACGTTTCAAAAAATTTGTTCCTAAACTCCCCGTTTTGTGGTTAAACAGCTTTCAGTGGGTTGAAATAATGTTTATAGGTGATCCTTTTATGTTTACAAAATGGTTTATTTGAAAACTGAAGAATAAAATTATATGACTAAAATCACTACGTGCAAAGCAACAAACTGCCGTAACTTATATTGAAATTAATGAAAGTTTTTTGTTTATTTTACCAGCTTATTAGAATCATATTTAACATAAATTTACTCAATTGCCATCAGACAGCGGCATATAACGCTATAGATAGAATGGGGGACGGAATTTGGCACGGGGGCGAAATTCAGGCCTCTTACTATGATTGCCAAGTGTTTTCAGAGATATCCAAATACAATAAATATGTATGAATAATTAAATGATTAATTTGTGTTAATGCCATTATTTTTTCATAAACACTTAAAAGTAAATGCTAAGTCAACTAACCCCAAAGGGTTCATGATAAAAACTCCAACCTAGGCTCAATTAAAGCAATTTTCCAAAATAAGCCTGTATACCTAAGTAAACGTGTAAACTTTTGGTATGCAAACAAGTCAATAAAATACAAATGGTTCATTTGTAAAAATCAGACATGTTAAAAACTAGTCAACTAGCCCCGGTCTCCCCAACTACGTAACACGAGAGTTCCGTTCTGGTCGTGTGAGACGTCCGATCGAATTTCCGACCGTATTCCGGATTCGTTAACCGGATGACCGGAGTTGAATCGACGACGCAACTGTGTAGGGTCAGCTTGGTCACGAGCGAGCGAACGGTGCGCCAACCGGAGGCGAAGCGCGCCCCCCTTTGCCCCAATCGAAATTACACGAACGTGTCGATACCTCCTCCGATAATATCCATCGCGCTTCTCCGGTTCGGTTATACACCAGCGAAGAGCGTGCCATCGACTACTCGGTGTGCAAGTGCAGCTGCAAAACGAAATCAGAAGTCTCCCTGGCCTATTTAGCGATCGTGAATGGTATTCGCGACCGCGGATCAGGCAGGAAACGTTTCGTAATGTGGGGCTCTTTTCCGTCCCAGTTTCCATGCTAATCCTTCGTATTGGAGCACCCTCGGGTGTATTTGTCCGCGTTTCGTTGAATCAATTTAGGAGATTCTTTCGTGAACTGGATATCGAAGTTACTTTTATTTTTTATGAATGTTATGAAGTATTTGTCTTGGATTATCAGAAGTGGACTTGTTATGATCTGCTGTTTTCGTGATTCGCAAAATACGTGTCGGCTTGTTGCTCTAGATTCGCCAGACAAAGTTTCATTAAAATCAAGAACACGACGATTGTGACCTCTTCTTGTGGGTAGACTGAATGCATCCTCATAATTATATCGATATACAGTGAGAGTCAAAACTGAGTATACATCTTACAAAATCATGGCAGTAATACAGTTGGATATGATTTTCTCGACATTTTCGAAAAAATTCCAGACAAAGAAATTTGGACCTATAACCACAAAATTTGGTGAATATCGTGAAACATGGTGAATGTACTATTATGGTTTGGGACTGCATGGTAACTTCTGGTGTAAGACAGTTTTCATTCATACTACACTATCGACAAATTTGGATATTTAAATATTTTCAAAACCAATTTCAGCTGCATGTCCATTCAAGGGGTCTTTCAGTGAGATTGTAACCCAAAATATACAGCAAAGGTGGTTTAAAATTGTTTGCTGGAAAATACTTTGAGTCTGTTCTCCCACCCAGTCACCAGATCTCAATGTAATCGAGCATTTGTGCGAAATATTCGATTGTAAGTTGAGAGAAATATACATGAATCCTATACTTTCAAAGTGTATTCTCACTTTAGGTTCTCACTGTATGTATGTATTCAACACCTTCTGTTGAGTTATTAGTGAAACGAGTCAAAGTTATAGCTATCTTCCGATGATCTGGGCCAAAATTTATAAAAAAAAATCGACTTAATCCAACGGTTCACATATTTCGCGACCCCACGAGCAGTATTCGTAGCATAGGTGGTCACAATTTTACTCGAATAATACATAGTAAGAAGCAGAAGTATCTAAGATCGTCATCCTGACCTTTAAACAGTTCACGAGATGAAATAATTGTTTGCAAAGTGTCTACTCATTCAAGAAGATACATAATTTTATGATAAAAATTAGAACTACCACGTTCAATCAAGTGAAGATGAATATTTCTTTCATCTTTTATTCGTTATTCGAAACGTTTTCTCTAGACAATGAATTTGCCCATCTCTGATTCGTCGGGCACGCGTGTCACGATCGCAGGCCACCGCTGCGTTACACCGCACGCTCTCCACGCGAACCCGCACGCGGTTCAATGTCGTCAGTGGCAGTCAACAACAATGTGTAACCGCTAAAAATACTACTCCCTTCCCTCCCGTGTGTCCCCGCTGTCCTCTCAACACGCGCAGTCCCGTTCATGACTTTTCTTCGCCTCCTCCACGTTTCTTTCTTTCGTGTCACCGAGCCCCACCGACAGCAGTCCACCACCCCCGCTTCGAATAACCTTCTCCGTGGCAGGCGATGCTTTTCCTCCTATGTCAGCCTCCAAGTTCAAGACCTTATCCGCAGTCGTTTGCTCAACCGAAACTTCCCCGCGGCAGTTTTCGCGCCGAGTCATCCTCGTCATTTTCACCGGAATATCCCCCTTGCGTGCCTACCGCGACGTTCCGCGAACGCGAGCGCTAACGTCACGCCGTTTATGTCACAATAATAAAGAGGTATCTGGCAGATAAGCAAGATTATTACGAACGGACGTCAGAGCGTCGCTATCAACTACTCCCCGTTTATACGTCCAGGCTATAATCGGATTGATCGGAGTTCCCCCGACTTTTCGGAATTGTACAGTAAATTCTTGATTACTGTCAAAGGTCTCATCGGTACTGACACCGAGAAGTCTTTAGGTGTAACGATGCCTTGACTTTTTAATGAGGTCTGGGTTATTTATTCTGAATGCAACTGAACTCAATTATCAATGGTTACTGCAAGTTTTTTTTACTGAAACCCAATGTCCGTTCTCTAAAATATGTCTTCTAGGAGTCTTAGTCGATGCTATAGTAAATCCTCGATGAGTGTCCGAAGGCTCCTTGGTACTGACACGGACAGGTCTTCAGGTGTAACGATGACTTTTTAATGAGGTTTAGATTATTTATTCTGAATGTAATTTAACTCAATTATTAATAGTTACTACAAGTTTGTTACTGAAACCCTATGTTTGTTTTTTAAAATATGTATTCTAAGAGTTTCAGTTGATGCTATGTACAGTAAATCCTCGATGAGTGTCCGAAGGCTCCTCTGTGTAGCACAGTGATAGAGCTTGGAATTCTAAAGGCGATGGTATTTGTTTCAGTCATGGTTTATATTTATGAAATATTTCATGTTCAGTGCCGAGGAGAGTATACATACACTATTTGCCTTTTTGTTGAAAAATCAGTTACCACATTCTTCGTAGGAAAGATTATCTGTGGAATTCTATGCGCAAGATATGTTTGGTTTTTATCATGCTGTTTTCGTGAAAACAAATCAGTCTGAAAACTTTCTGGGATGTAGTTCCGAAAAGGTCCACCCTCCGACTTTCATGAAATTTGGTAAAATCGTCCTAAATACTCCCAAACGAACATACGTAAAAGGTTTTCTGACGCGACCGAGAATTAATTGTGGCAACACTAAAATAATGAACATATTTTTATAGAATAAACACACGAAGTGTCGTAGCATGTAGAACGATCCACTCACCTTACAGCTAAAGTCATAACATTATGTACAATATCTTGTGGTACTGCGATTATTCTTTCTAAAATTGCGGCTAACCAGTTATCATATTTATGTATAACCGACCCACACATTGCGATACAAAACACGCTTTATGTATTGTTATCATAATATTAACATATCTGTTATGACAGTCCATTATTTTAGCGTTATCTCGGTTAAGTTTCAATTACGCCAGAAACCTTTTACGTACGTTCATTTTGGAGTATGAAACGATCTCACCAAGTTTTATGAGAATCAGAAGGTGGACCTTTCCGGAGTTGCAGCCACTTTCTGAACGGAATGTGTAATGTAAAATGGTCCCTCGACTAGTTGGTCCCACTATGTCATTTAGTGTCAATGTCTCAAATAGGGTAATTTTTATAATAGGAAATCTACAAACTTTAATCAATATTTTCTGTGTATTGCATTTTCATTCTGCATACAGATATTAAACGTCGAATCAGAACAGAGAAATTATGGGAATCTGAAGGAATTGCGATAATTCATAAAGTCCCAATTAAGACAGTTAAAAAATTCTTCTGCTCCAGCAGCTGAATCATGAGTACTTTGACATCACTGCGAATGATATTACTCAGATTCGAAATATAGTACATGCTACTCTGAAAATTCATGAATCATAGACTGTTACACGGAAATCGGCTGCATCATCCGTCATACGGCGGCCTTCGCGACTCTGGAACCGTGATATTACGCGCACGTCAGGGGTATTGAGTTTCGCTACCTCTAATCCTAACCGGGCCGGTCGACCTACCGCGAATCGGTGTTCGCGGACTCGTCAAAACTACTGTTACAATGCCGTCGACGGTGGAATCTCGAGAAATTTCGTGAGTCATTCCGGATAACCGGTTCTTTTTTGCATTGAGTAGGAGCCTATCTGGACTAGGGTTGTTACGAATATTCGAATAATTTGAATGCTCGAATATTCGAATAGAAGTAGAATCCGAATTTGATATTCGAAGTATTCGAGTATCCAGAGTATTCGAAGTACTCGAATTGTTCGAAATATGCGGAGTATTCGAAGTACTCGAATTGTTCGAAATATTCCAAGTATTTGAATATTCGATGTGATCGAATTTTGGATTGCACTGAATAGGAATTTGAATATAATATGTTTTTTCACACTTGATCGTGAAATTCTTTTCGGTACAATCCGAAATTGGATCACTCCTATTATTCGAATATTCAAATCATACGAATACTTCATACTATTCGAATATTCAAATATTCGAACACTCCGTACTATGTATTCTCATTCTTCGGATAAATTATTCTTATTCGAATTATTCGAACATCCGAATACTTACAGTTCTAATCTGGACCCAGGTATTGCCATCTATTCGATCATCAGAAGCGTTCCTCTACCAAGGGTTAATACCAACTGGGATCGATCCGAAGACACGTAAAGGTGCGTTCCGATTGATTTTTACGAACCTTTTCGAAAATTCTGTTATCGACCTCCGTCTCCGAATTTGCGGTTCGTTAAAGGGAACGGAGTATCGCCAGACAATCTCCGGAGATTATTGTACCGGGCGCTTAAGCGAATCTCCGGGCGAAATCCAGTTGAATGAGAGAACGTTCTCTGCTGCTGTCGGGTTGATCCGGTGCCGACGACTCCTCCAAAGTCCCTCCTTTGCGCGCCCCGTCTCGTCGTCGGCGTAACTCGCGGTAAGTTGGTCCGCCGGCTGGCTTAATTGCTAATTAATTCTAATTGATAATTCCCTCGATAGTGTTAGCCCGGGAAGTAATCTCAAAGCGTGTTTACGCGAAAGTTCCGGCGCGCGCGATCGCCTCTCGACGCGTCGCTCGTCTTGAGCCCTCGTCAGCCGCCGCCGTCACTCTATCCCACCCTCTTTCTCACGTTTCAGTTTTCTTTGAGCGTTGATTTTTCTAACGAAGGGGGGAGAAAAATTAACAGCTTCGAGGTCCAACGTGTACACTTAGCGATCGTTAACCATCAGACGGTGGTGCCTGGGTCTATTTGGACCCGCGTTTTCTTAGAAATAGTTTATGTCCAATTATACAAGAAGGCAAATCTTCTTGAATGTTTTCGTTCAAAAATATTTTTCAACGGAAGAAAGCATAAGGGACCAAACGAATTTTGGAATTCTTAGTTAGGAACGTCTGCCTTTCAAGGGTTAAAGGTAGCACACACGCTTCGTATATACGGTATTCGATACCGATTCAATCCTGTAATGGACTTCAAATTACTGTCGGTCACGCGAGACTTTACTCCGCGGGGGCCAAGACTTTTGCCCTTCAATTCCCGTCGAGTCGTCGGTGAATCGGTGTATTGGTCCCGCCAGTGGGGGAAAAAAGAAACAACGTAATACTTTATGCAACGGGTAATAATAGCGCCGTGGACGCAAATATTTGCGCACTACGTTGCGGCTCGAATCGCGGAAGGAGGAAGAGCTTCCGTATTCTTCCATCGAACATGTTTACAAGTCGCCTAACGTTCGGCGATTTATGGATAGGCGACCGTTGCGTCTATCAATCCTGACGTTGCACTGGATTAATCCTTTGCAATCGGTACCACCACAGTGGCAGCGTTTAAAATTTGTCTTCAAAGTTGGTGTCACCACTATACGAGTATGATTTTTTTCTCTGAGTACACTCACGAGTAAATTCGGCTTCCACTAGGGGAAAAAATAACGTAGGGAAAAGG
>NW_015373961.1:3360422-3364639 GCF_001272555.1 Dufourea novaeangliae | reverse complement strand
GGAAGCCGAGTTTGCTCGCGGGTGTACACCCTTACGAGCAAACTCGGCTTCCACTAGGGGAAAATGTAGCGTGGGAGAAGAACTTCCTACCACTTGGTATCAGGAATTACTGAAATTTGTACAAAATTAACATTAGAACATTTATTTCAGTACTTGAAATAAACTTACGAAGTGATAAGGAGACGTTTCTTCTACGCCACTTTTCCCCTAGCGGAAGCCGAGTTTGCTCGCGGGTGTACATGTGTCATTGTTTGATCTAGAGGTGTGAATATAAATTTGCGTCAACCAATTGGTAGTGCCACCAGAGAAATATGTCGATCGCAAAAGGTTGACCATCATTTCTGACCATTTTTTATTATTAAAATCTACGATAGACCATTTCTCTCTCGAATCCGTTGCACCTGGATAATCCACTTCGTCGGACTGTCCCATTCCCCGATATAGGGTACACAAGAAGACAGTCGCCACGGCGACCGATGACGTTCGCGGGAACACGTGAGGAAGTTCCATCCGCGAACGTCACGTTTCACGTGACCTATCTACGTAGAAAACGCAGGCCCGTCGCGATCAGGGAAAGTAAACACACGACCAGAAACCAGCGGGAAAGAGCAATAACGCGATACGACGCGACGAGGCTTTTCCGTCTGTCTCCTCCGCGGAACGAGAACGTCGGCAGTTATCGGCTCGCGTCATCGGTGGTTGCTGGCTGCCCTGCCCCTCCTCCCTCGATCGTTGGTGGGACGAACCGTGCACCGAGTGGATAAATCAATAATATCGGTGGAATATTTATTCGAACCGATACGCGCGTGAGAAGCACGGTCGTGTCGGGTCGATTCAAAGGTTTCGCCGAGACGGTACGTCGACGTTTCGCTAATGAAATCGATCGTCGTGAATGAAATGCTGCATCGTCGGGGCGACGTCAAGCGCCACGTGACTTCCATGCGTATATACAGTGAGTGTAAAAAGTATTCGTACACCCTTTAAAAGGGAACAACTCTTTTAAAATTGGTCCAAATCACTTGAGTTTTGTTGTGAAGTTAGAGACATTAATTTACTAAATGATGTGAAAAAACAAATTTGAAAAAGTTGCAATTGGTCCGAATCGCGAAGAAAATATTAAAGGTCGTGTTTTACAACTTTTTAATTTGAGGTTATAATGAAAATTTAATAAATACGTATCGAAGATTTGTGTTAGTTATTTATATACTGAAACTTTCATTGAAATCGGTTAATACAGAAACGAGCGACAGACATCAAAAGATGTGAGAATTGTTAATTTAGTACAGTTAATCGGGAAAAACTGCGATTTTCAACATTTTTAATCGTTTGTATCTCGTAGCAACGTTAACCGATTTTGATGAAATTTTCAACATGTATATAACTAACATAAATCTTCGATATGAATTTATTAAATTTTCATTATAGCCTCAGATTAAAAAGTTGTAAAACACGACCTTTAATATTTTCTTCGCGATTCGGACCAATTGCAACTTTTTCAAATTTTTTTTTCACTTTCATTTAGTAAATTAATGTCTCTAACTTCACAAAAAAACTCAAGTCATTTGGACGAATTTTAAAAGAGTTGTTCTGTTTTAAAGGGTGTACGAATACTTTTTACACCCACTGTATGTGTATGTCTGTCCTTGTATGGGCCGCGCTGTCGAGGCCGTTCCATGGCGGTGGCGAACGATAACAAAACGTTCGCAAAGTTTTTTCGTCTTTACGTCATGTCACATCGGGTAATATTCGTGTCCGCCTCCGTTGGTCTTCTTCCGCGTTCCGTCTGTTTAATGATCGAACGCCACGAGTACACCGTGTCGAAATGATTGTGATAAACTGCCCGGATAACTCTTATCTACTTGAATAATTGATTGTTTTCGTGTGGCGGTGTGTGGCCTTGTCGCGTGGTATTTACAAGGAAACGGTTGTACGTGCGCGCGACTTGAACGATGGCGTTCAGACGGGACTCGGTGTTGCAGAACGGGGACGATGAACCTAAATACACCGGGGAGAGTGTTTTCTGATAGTTCACGATCGTCTTTACGATAAATTATTAATTCTAGAACAATGGTATAGTTTAAAACTTCGTATTTTTTTCATTGGACAAACGAAAGGATCAGCTACGTCGAGGTTGCGAGGTTTTAGAAGAACAGGTAACCGTTACTTGCTAATACTCTATACCTCATTTAACGAGTCGAGTCAGTAACTGTAAACAAAGGCCAGGTAATGACCGTTCAGATGGGACAGGGACATACACTCACCAGCTAATACCTAAGCTTCGAACACGAATGTTTTGGTTATTTTTACTGACTCCCGTTGGACAGACTATAGAAGACATCCCTACACAAGTTGCAGCAATTTTCGTCCAAAAGTGTGCTCGTCGAGGTCGTGTTACCGTTCTTACAACAGTCATTCCGAAACAGAGGTGCTAACATCGATCCTCTATCAAACATAACGGTGGAATAGTGTGCGTATGTGTGTATCTGTGCGGTTATATTATCGTAAGTGTTACGACATTGAAACGAAGGCGGTTGAAATGGTATCGTTTGCGTCGCACGATCTCTGGAATTCGCTCCGCGGTCGTAGCAGCAGCGTCTTTGTCGCGCGTGGAAGAAGAAAGCTTATACGGAGTCGCATGTTCTCACGGGTGCCAGTCCAGAGGCCACGAACAAATCTAATTGGCTAGAAGAGCGTGTGTTGGTTACGACTCATTCTAGAAAACGGAACGTAAGAGTCACAATACGTATGTGTGCGAGGACGCGCGCGTACTATCGTGCAATGGTAGAGAGGAACACGTACATACACATCGACAAAACCGACTAGGAGGCATCATCGCATACCT
Organism: Dufourea novaeangliae; assembly: GCF_001272555.1. Lineage (NCBI taxonomy): Eukaryota > Metazoa > Arthropoda > Insecta > Hymenoptera > Halictidae > Dufourea > Dufourea novaeangliae. The sequence continues at coordinate 3,361,797 of NW_015373961.1, read as the reverse complement.
AACACACACAGGGAACCGACGTGCTTCTCGCTAGCACACTGTCATATGCTATCGTTCTCTGTGCGCGCGCGCGTCCCCGCGTCGAGACGCCTCGGATTATAAGGAATGTCGGCGAACAGTGCTATTTCTGCCATCTCTATTCCGTAACAATCACAGGGACGTACATATAGAGCGAAGGCGGCTTGTGCTGCACGTTTCTACGGCGACAGATCTCCGTCCCTCCATAGAAATCTAGCACGCTTTATCATGGCGTTTCTCGCTCTGGGAACACAGTGTATGTGTGTCTATGTGTATGTCGGTCGAACATAAAGTTTCGTGCTACTTTTAGAACGGTCGTGTGCTATTCTTTGCCGCTTATTGTCCTTAATTGAGATGGGACAATCCATCGTTCTTCCACATCAGTTGTATAGTAAACCCGCGCGCGCGTATTTCGGTAAACTCGTCCTAACCTAAATTTCCGCGGGTGAAAACTATATATCGGGCCGGAATATAATCCGAGGGAATTCATTCGCGTTACAGCAGCACGAGTAACGACCAAGTTCCACCGACTCAGCCGGCGTGGCTGCATCGTTTATAGCTGAATCGTTAATGACCCACGCGCGCCTCGCGGCGGTTCGGTGCAACGTGCACATATTCGCAACGGAAACGAAGGCCATGCGTAACAACGTTAACAGTACCAGCAGTGCTGCTGCTGCTTACTGCTGTTGGAAACATGATTTTCCGCATAGCTAGGAATTCGTTGCACCCGCGTGTGTTCGTTCGCGTAGTAAACGCGAACGTTTGCAAGCCGTTGTCGCTATTCACATGGCAACGCGCATGGTGATTCGCGGGCGATTCGAATCGCGTGTGTGGTCTTCGGCGACTGTCCATCGAGAAACGCATGAAAATCGTGTACGATAATGCGGGAATACGCGGGGAGTCGAAGTATGTGCATTTTTCAATCCTGGTCAAACGACGTGCGGCACATGCTCCTCTCACGTGATAGACTGCCGTGTCGGTAGAATCCCAGCGTCCTGTGCCACATAATTTTCCGTGTACACACACCGTACGGAGAGCAGTGTTGTGTCACATTACCAACTACATACTCCACCCTACGTACCTCGTACGCACGCATTCACGGGTCTCTGTTGAGTCAGTGAGTACATATGTGTGTGTGTGTGCCATGGCTTTTATCGCGCGCACACATAGATCAAGCCCAGTACAGCGCCACCCCGAATACCGGATGTGACGACACTCGCGCACTTGGCCCGACGCACTCTTGAGATGTTTCCCCTCCCCCTCCCCGTTTCGTCTGTCTCTCTCTTTCGATCGTACCGTCTCTTCTTCCCTTACCCACCACCGTTCCCCGACCCCTCGTTGCCTCCCCCCCCCCCCC
>NW_015373961.1:3233906-3360358 GCF_001272555.1 Dufourea novaeangliae | reverse complement strand
CGTTGCCCCCCCCCCCCCCCGCCGCCCCATGGCGGCGTACACTGTGCTCGGTACGCGAGAGAGCCCCTTGCTCCCCCGATAGCCCCCACCGCATCCGTTCCCTCCCCTCTTTAACAGGGCGCTATTTACCCTCGTAGTTCGAGCGACGGCCGCGCGCGGCGCTGCCGTTCTCTCTTGCGTCGCATCTTGTCGGTGTGTGTTTCTCTCGTCGTTCACGGCGTCCGACTCGCGCCACCGCGCACAGTCCCACGCGGATCTTCGCGCGCGTCTGCCGCGAGTAGAGACACAGTGTCATTTGCGAATTGCCGTGCGGGGTCTCTCTTTGTTTGTCCATACGGGGTTTCGCGCGCGATAATGTATTTGCCACCGCACATTGTTGGAATCATGGTGCCGTCGTTGAGACGAGACCGGCGTCTCTCGGATTTCACGTGGGCCACACCGCGTGTATTGTACCCGCGCGCACAAGCACACGACGGTTCACACACCATGGATATCCTCGAAATGCCCGCGTGTGTGCCACCACGGAACAGCCGCGCGGTGCGCCACGAGAGAGAGAGAGAGAGAGAGACGGGGACAGAGGCGGACATAGGGATGTCGAACGACAGACAGAGAAAGGAAACAACACATTTGCGGCCATTTTAACTGCGCCGTACGCTAACCCGGGCCACCCAGTGTGTAGTACGAGAGTCAGAGAACCGCCTGGCCGTCGCTCTCTCCTTAGGCTTAAACTGCGTCTCTCGCGTGCGCGCTTTGCTTCTGCGCACGCGATTCCTCGGTACATGTTTTTCTCGCAAACGTGCTCGCGCGTGTATATTACCGCGCGCTGCACACACTTTCACGTTTGCCCATACCACATACAGGCTGATTTGTCATAGGGGAGCGTTTGTCTTTTCTTTCGTCGTGATTCGCCGTATGTTGGCAAAGGAAACTGACAGCAACGCAGACAGATCGGTCAATGAATGACCCACCGACAAGAGGCCCAGACGCGTGAACCAACCGCCACCAACGGAATGCGCGCTCGACCGGTACGTTTGTTTGCTTCTCGACGGGAAGCATGCTAATCGGCGGATGTACAAGAATCGAGAATAATCGTCGTACCGAACGGGTGAAATATAGGGAGAGATAGAAAAAAAAAAACGGTGGCGTGCGCGTTCCCTTATCGGAGTAACACACTGACACGACGACGCAACAAAGGAACGGCGGTTGGTTCGGATATAGGGAATTAGTTCAGCCGGTAAGAACGGATTTGACAGCGGCAGGGATTACCCTACGATAACCCGAGCAGTAGAATCGGAACAAGGATGGTTTCACGATCGAAATTACAACACGAACGTGTCGAAAATTGAATGCATCGGAGTCATTGGAACTGTTCAATTAGAGCAATAACGAAACTGGTGATCGAACTCTATTCGGAGCAGTCTGTGAAATTTAAAATCCTGATCGCTAAATTGGACGTGAAAAACGATCGAAAACGTAACTCGTACGTATAAAAAAAAGAGGTTAAAGACGCGCGAGAAGTGGGAACAAGGAAAGTTCGACGTCCGGGGCAGCAGCGGGACACGGAGAGGAAGAGAAGTTATCGTGCGCGCGACGTAGGGACAAATGAAGAGACCTCGGCCGCCGCGTGACTCGGAATCTGCGCAGTAAATCGCGAGTTCACGTGAACCACGCCGCCGAGAACGACCGTTCTTCACGAGGAGGGAAAGCTTTCAAATGCGACCGCCGTTTACGAGTATTACCACAGCCTGTGTGCCGCGTCGTCACGGGTTCTCTGTTCGTTTTTCCGGATCGCCACGATCGCCTAGCCGCTGACTCCCTGGCAGACCACGGTTCCGTTCGTTTTTCAGCGTTCCCGTCTATCGGCCGCGGCACGAAGCCCCTTCTGCAAAAGACGTGGGCGACGTGGTGGCTTACGTAATGCCCCCGGCGATAAGACGGATAACACCGTCGTCGCGCCTTCGACCGAGCCACCGTAGCGGCGCCTCTATTTTCGAACGCACAAGTCACTCTTTTGCTGCGCATCCTGACACGGCCGAACGTTTTTTCCTAGACCGAGATAAAAATGCCGTTCGGGCCCACCACGATCTAACCTGTTGGTACAGACCGTATCGATTAATGGCGGGAGAATCACATTTCAATTCATTGGCTCTTCGATTCTCCCATCGGTCATCCGATGGACACATAAATTTATCTTCAATTTGGGGAAACACACGATTCTACCGTTTTACAAAATTTTCCAACGTGTGCTACGAAAGTACCCGCGCGCACACCACCTACTAGGCTACTACCCGTCTGTGCTCGAATCCGTAATCCAATCGATCGTCGACGTTCTCCAAGGTGAAATGACCCGAGGTAACAGCGAGAGTTCCTCTTCCAGTCGGTAACCTCTGGTCAGCCAAGGACACACCGACCGTGAGCAGAACGCGGCAAGGTCGGATAGAGAGTTTTCCACACGGAATTCCAGCGAAAGGGAGTCGTATAAAGGCTACGGTTGTTGTCACGTACGAGGATCAAGATGTGGCTGGTTGACGTACCAAATCGCACCTTTCCAGCGAAAGGGAGTCGTATAAAGGCTACGGTTGTTGTCACGTACGAGGATCAAGATGTGGCCATGTGGCTGGTTGACGTACCAAATCGCACTGGCGTGTACAGCATGATAACGCTCAAAGAAACGTCGGCCGTGACTCATCGGCCGACTATGCGAAACTGAATCAGCCCGCAATGATATTAAAATCATGCAACGTTTTGCAATTCACCGACATCAACAACGGACGCTCCGTTTCGCGGCTTGAAGATCGTACGTATCCGTTCCCCCATCTGAATTGGAGATGTCTGCTGCTCGCGTCAAAGGATCGAGCCCGCCGTATGTGTGGTCCACACGCGTCCACGGTCCCCCGTCCCGTTGAAAATTCCTCTTTTTCGCGGTGACACCGACCGAGCAATTGGCGTATCGAAAAGTTTGCTTTGCAGACGCTCGAGGAGGGGCGAGATCGCCAGTGGTGGGGGGACCGCACATCGCATGGTGGATGAGCAAGATGGCGGCCCCGGGTTAGACACACGTGAGAATCGCGTTGGCGCATTATGGCCCTTGAAAATGGTGACGGTGGCACGTGGAACGGTCCACGATTTTCGTTTGTATTCGTTTCGTCGTCTTGTCGATGCCGTTTTCCGAACCCCGTTCGCGATCGATTACGTTTAATATTCGTGTTCTTCGTACGGAGGATCCATCGTCCGCGCCACTTCGTCGATTTGGCGGTCCTCGTACTTCAGAAAATGTGCATACGTCATTCCACGAGAGTTGAACGAATGTATCGGGAATTCCTAGAACGAGCGTCGTAACAAGGTAAGAGTCCAGGTTGAATAGTTTTATTGGTTTAAGGAGAGTTATCAGTTTTGGAGTGGGGGCTGTATCAACCGGCCGAATCTCTCACTGGCGGAGAAATGAAACAGTTAAAAACTATATGATTGCAGGATGATTCGACATTTTATGCGCATTCATGTCTTAATCGTGTTTATTTAATTAACATTTCGCCGTGAGAATTAGATTGGTGAATAAGTTTGCATGAATACAACCAGCTGGAGTAAAAGTTCATAATCGCGTAATAACCAGAGTAACATATACAAGAATAATAATGCTATATAGAATCAAATATAATATTAATAGAATATATAGATGCTCGTTGAACATCTGCTCCAAAACTGATTCTGACACTCGAGAATAGAATAATGCGTGACACGTAAATCCATTTACCACCCACTATGAGTATATGGAACGAAATAAATATTCGGTGTCCAGTTCATTTAGTGTCTACTGTCATCGACAGTGATAGAAAAAAATTAATTTAATCTAAACGGGAGGATATTTAATTCTTTAACTACGGCAGAACCAGCCGTGGAGTGAAAAGAAAGAAAAGAAAAAATATAGACATTACTACTCCACCCACGCAAAGTACACAGCTTTAGAAGTAAAAAGAGAAGCTAAGTGAGTTATTATAATGGCCCTTACGTCACATCTAGAAACTCATATTTCCAGGGCCCTTGTCGCGAAAATACAGATAGGTTTTTGAGGTAGCTAATCACGAGGAATAATTATCCCCCCCGAAGAGATGTTTGGGCGTTAAAGGGCTAGAATAAATTTAAAAAAAAAGAAGTAAAGCAATAGATTCGTTTAATATCAATATTTTCGACTTCATAATAACAAAATACACAATATGTATCAGTCTCACAATTTTGAAATAACAATTAAAGAATCTGGGCGTTAAAGGGTTAAAAAATATCACCTAGAGGAAAGCAAAGGGTTAACAAAAATCCGAGAAGAACTTATAAATTACCAGTATTAGTACCGATTTCCCAATGATGAAAGAAAACCCAAAGTGTTTTCATGAAAGCTCTCTGAGAAACCAAAGAATGTAACCTCGGCGAATAAAGCACCATTCTGAACCACGACAGCAGAGCAAAGACGACACAAAAGGCACGGAGAACGACAAACACGAAAAGGTAGTCAGTTTCGCATGCATTCCGTGCCATCCCATTCGCTCGAACATTCTTGCAAATTGAGTGAGCATTCAACGAAGCCTCACGCGCGCGGGGGTCATCGTTCAGACGAAATAGTGTTTAGTTATGCTACGAACGGCTCCGACAAATCGCCGCTCCGAGGGAGGAAGGAAAAGAATAATGTTGGTTAGCGAAGCAATATAACGCGTATGGGTTCCCCTTCCTCACAGTTGTACACCATACGCGGATGCCTAAGAAATGGCCGTTGCCACAGTGGGTAATTACCGGTTTACTACTTCGCGGTTCCGTTTCGAACTATTTGCATTTTCCTGTAATTAGAACCCTCTAATCCCGCGGTGTGTTCTCTCGTCCAGAAGAAACCATCATCCGAGAGCCACTCCGGAAGGACGCGTCCCGCACGACTGGAGTAGCTGTTTCCCTCGCGAAAAAGTCCCGCGATTTGCATACGGTGAACGCGCCCTCGTGGTCGATCCTCGAGAGAACAGAAAAAGAAAGACGAGCGTCGAATATCAGGAACCGAAAAGCCGGTTCCTGCCCACTTGTATATACACGTATCAGTTCTTTTCTTCGATCGCAAACAAAATTACGAGAAAAGTTCGTTACGGGGACTCGGGGGTCTTCCTCTTAGTATATTCACCGCGTGGCGACCTGTCGCGACCGGTAGGGCCCTTTCGGGGAAACTGGTATACAGCTGTTTTTATCGGTCGTGGAAGATCGGGCCCTCGTTTCAACTGTCTAGCGCTGATTTTCATTTCAATGCGTCCGGAAGGAACTGTTTGGGGCGTCGAAAGGAGCTACGTCGATGGAAAGTTAAAAACGGCGCGGTGTATGTGGCCGGTCAACGCTCGAACCGACCCGTCTTCGTGCTTTTCAACGAATAAAGGGGTCGCTTCGTCTTTTTCTTCATTGTGTTTTTAAGGGGTTCAACGTCTCTTGCGACGGGGAGGGAGAGAGAGATGCCCTATGATGGCCGTAGACAGTCGACAAGCGAAAATCGGTAACGATATTACGCGCTTAAGGGTCGAATACAGAAGGGGTGTGTTCGCGGGAGCGATGCCTGCCGGAAGCTGTAATGGAGATTGATGGCTACCGGCCGCGGAAAAGTCGATGTTCGCGAAAGTAAATTAATACCGCGGCGGTGTATGCTGGGATATTCGAGCTTAAAATATTGAAATCGGTAATGGAATAGTTATTGTCCTCCCTCCTTTTTGTTTCTATTTTAATCCGCCCTTCCTCCCTGAACGGCGACGTACGCCGTATATCGAACGGTTTTCTTTTTTGTTTGTAGGAAACAATTCCAGCACCGATGACACGAATCGTAGAATGAAACAATCGCGAGGCACTTGTCGCGGATAGGAGGTAAAACGAAGGGACGTTTAACTAATTGACGGAACGATTGGAAAATGTCTCGAGGCTCGTATTTATGTATTTGCATGAGGATTCGTTGAATTATTTGAGAGACATGTAGTCTGAGGTTTTTAACGTTTTGTGGTTAACAATTTCTTTGCTTGCAATTTGTGCTATTAAGCTGTTTATTTGAGAAACTTTTGACATGTCGTTTGTGTAACATTCGCCAGAGAGGGCAATTTAGGTTTGCAAGGCCGATAATCGTTGTCTGGTTTTATAATAATAGATTATCGTGATCCGTAGGTTTCGTTTCATTCGATGGGAAGTGTAAGTTTTCCTTTGTGCAGTACTATTGGTTGACCTATCGCTACCAATAAACTACGAATGAAGGCGACAAACGAGCAAAAAGTGAGCTAGGCGTGCGGAATGCAGTTGGGTGGGCGAATCGTATTTGGCTACCGTCGTAATTGTACTTTGACGTTCTGCCATTGTTTTGCTCGTTCGCGTGGGTAGTATCCCAGCGTTCGAAACGATCAAGGGTTGATTCTTTGTAAACCATTTTCCAAAACCACGATCAATTTATCCTGTTATAAATGTCATCGATTTCCGTTATTTAAATTCTATAAACGTTAAAAAGAACCGATCGAGAACAGGAAACAAGATCGAAATTTTGGAGTATAACAGTTGCTGCCGTCTAAATTTCGCAGGCAACCGCATCGAGGCGAGGACAATTAGTTCCGTCGAACCAAAAATTATGTTTCGGATCTGCGAGCAACAACCGCCTACCACATGTCGTAGGTAAAGCATGCACGCCTTTCATGGCTCACGTGCCCCGATCTTAATGAGCCTCCTTTGCGTTCCTTTATGAAGGAGCACGCGTCCCACTCCTTCCGCCTGTAGGCGCCAGAAAATCTTTCATCGGCTTGTTACGATTTATAATTTGTCAGGAACGGTGATGGAAACGACCAATCATCCTCTCGTGTGTACAATTTCGAAACGTTCGATCTGTTACTAAATTAACCGAGGCTTTACAGTGGTGTAATCAAGTATCTTTCTTCGTTCCACTGAAGTCTTTCTCGTAATTTCTTACTCTCTTTTTCTTAGGAAGAGGATACTCCGAAATGTTTAACCCTTTCGATGTTTATTTGTTATTTAAAGTAAGATTTAGCTAAAAGACAAAATATATTTGTGATTTTAATATGTTTTAGAATATTTTAGGGGGAAAAAGGAAATCATACAAAGAGAAAAAAATTACTTGAACAGGTCCCCTCCCCCTCCAGTAGTAGGGATGACGCCTGGACAATAATCATGTAGAACAAGCCAGACGATAATCGGTGGAGTCGCAAGAGTAATTCTGTCATTTTCTTAGGATTTATTTCAATGTTACAGCAAATGCATTTACTCAATCTTGGTCGAGTATACTCGTCGTAGTTCACAAACAATTAAGCACACAAGTGCACGTTTTCAGAATAAAATACAACATTTAAAGGATTAACTACGCGATTGTCTGGTAAACGTGTGTCGAGTTTCCACCTTTACTGCACTCTGGAAACTTACTAAAGTTAGGTTTTCACAAAATTGTCTTCTAATCGGCTGAAACGTACATCAAAACTAGACTCGATAATAATACCAAACAAGTCGGAATAACTTGTTAGTACACTCTCATAACGATAATTAGAATATTACAACAATACATTGTTTCGGATCATTTGCAACTTATATTACAATTTGAAAGTGAAGAAATTAGTTAATTGATCGAAACAAATATGCGTTTATCGTCGGTAATTCTAGCGTTGATATCGTATTCCGTTAATCGCGTTCGTAATTAAATTCGGATCGTCTAGTTGATGTCTCGGAGGTCTTTCTTTTGCGTGTCCCTCGAACACGCAATATTCGCGCCGAGACGAAGATCGTCGTTGTGTCTAGCCGTTACCGTTTCAGAACGTCTTTGTCGCCGACGACGTGTCGGCCAAGTTCGAAGGAAACCCAACGGGGGTGCAGGTGGCTCGTGTGTCAAGAAGATGAAGTCTCTCGTCTCGGAACAATAGGCCGTGACGCGCGCGCCAGGAAGCATACATGTCTTACTTCCGGTGACTCGGCGTCTAATTGATTCTGAACCAACCCCACCCCACCCCCCTTGTTCGGTTAACGTCGTTCTATCGGGGTCTGGAGAGTTGTTAGTTCGCCATCTTTGTCGTTCGTCTAATCGACGTCGTCGGGGTTCCCGTATTCGTCTCGACGGTAGAAACGATTCACGAAATGCCGTAAAACGCATAGGTAAACCAGATGGAAGGGGTGGGGAGGGGTGGTAACAAATTTTAATGCAGATACAGCCTGGCCCCTCACCTTTCACGACCGATTCAAGATACCGTCGATGGTCTCCGCGGTGACGAGGTTTCTTTGAACTTAGACCGCCGTGAAATATTCACCTTCCGTGTACTATTCACCGGGCTGTCGTAAATTTCGCGTGCGACGCCGCAAAAATTGCCCACACGCACGTACACACGTTAGACACGTCCTTGCACGGAGTCCTTGTACCGCTCGTTCCAAAAGCGATTCCGTGGCTCGTAAGCGTCCGAGAGAAAGAGACGCCGATGGAAAAGGTCACCGTTTCGTTATTACGGGAAATTAATCTTCGTAGCGTCGCATTCGACGATTACGTCACTTCTAAGTCCGCTGGGTCGAACACGATCGTGTATGTACACGATTTCACGACGTTTCGATCGTCACACGGGGGGATACTTATCGAAGGAATCTCGTAATTAAGAGAGGTATGTTGCAAGTTGGGAATATAAGAGGGACGTGTTTTAATTATTAATTCTCGTAACTGGGAGGGCAGGAATTCGACGGACTAGCATGGGACAGGTCGAACGGTCGATCGAACGACCGACCTCCGGCGATCATAGCCGGTGTGGCTCTCTGGACGCGAGGGGTGGACAGGGGGTTTGTTTTGGTGCGTGACTATCGAGGGTGCGTGGCCCGCTCCCGCAGTCTGTGCCTGGCACGCAAATGCACGCACTTATGTGTACACGAACGATGCGTATATATACACCACATACGCGCACGTACACACGCGTGGTGGATGCAAAATGCGCCGCATGCACGCAGCCCGCCTCCGTGGCTGTACGAAAGATAGAGTACCGATAGCGGTGATTCGCCGTGGCCAGCCGTGATTTAGGGGTCGCTATGGCGCCGCAATTCAGAAACAAGGGTTCGTTGAACCCGTTCGCTCTGTGGGCTCTCGCTCGGTCGTTACACCAAAACCACGATCATGAATTATGAAAATGTTAAATCGAGTGTCTTTGGAGAATTTTTTCGAGGACTAGCCTGAGGTTTTCCATGTGTTTATCGATGTTATTTTGTAATTGAGGAGCCCAGTGGAAAACTGGCATATGATACGTCTATGTCGGTTTATAGTTTCTTATAGTATTAATAAGCTGTAACCTTATTTTTCCTGATATTAGTTGTGTAAATTTATAGAATTGTGGAATGTGACACTCTTCCTCTGAGTCTAGCAATTCTCTCGGAACTGAGACGATTTCTTTTTAACTCTCGGTGTACGGACGTTTTTAACGTTCGTAGGGACAGGTTGTGTTTGGGTTTGTTTGAAACCGTATGCTTTCTTCTTTTTGAACATATTTTCGAACGCGTGCATTAAAAAATTCCTGCCTTTTTTTATATGGCTAAATATGTACAACTCCTAGCTTAATTTACAAATCGATAAGTTAGATATGTTTTTTAAACACTGTGGGTCAAACGGACTCTGTCACCGTACTCCAGGGGTTAATTTGATGTGATAGGTATATTATAGGTATACTAACTCTATAAGTAAATTGGGTGGAACCCATTAATCGCTAGGATAGGTCATTTCACTACCTTGTGTTGCAAACGTAGAGGGCGTGGTCCAAATACTGGCTAGGTGAAAGTTTAGGGTTAGGTGCTTCATCCTAGCAGGAATAGTGTGAAACTATGACTCAAGAACAAAAGAAGCTTATTCTAACTCTACATCATAAAGCAAACATGTTTTGAGATATATAGAGTGTTACATCTTAAACGTCTTCAACAGGTTTGGCAATAAGCCCTGAAATAAAAGTGAACAAATTAACACAAGAAAACAAACACAAGAACAAATAAACGATCATCTTTCTAAATTGTTCGGAGCAGAATTGTGACGTGATAAACCCGCTAACTGCATTTGTCTACTACATAGGACGTCTATTTTATCACTTTAGTGACAATATTTAGAACATTTCTTGACGATCAACAGTACGAACCTTTTTTAAATAACATCCAAACATAAAGAAAACAGTGTTAGTATCACTACCAATTCGTTATTTATCACAAGCAATCACATTGTCTATAAAAAGAATATTTAAAAAAAATGTATGTAAATAGCCTTAAAAAAATTTCGTACAAGCTACCAAAAAGATCCAGTTAGCGGATTAAATTTCGGCGGACGCGTTCGTTCGACCAGGCCCGATTGGAATCAGTCAGCTCGAAAAAAAAATTCATACGATAAACGTACCGCGTCGCGCGTAACGGACAGCGCGGCGGGTCGCCGTCAAGTGGCAGATTGTAAACATCCGGTACCCGATGCAAATCCGGCTGCAGCGACGACTGTGTAGGCAGAGCGAACGACGCACCGTCGACTGGAGTGCGCGCGCGCGAGTCTCTATGCATTCACGTTCCGTTGATCCATCCGATTCATACGAAATGCAACGCGGCGTATTTTCCCGGGAAAAACCTAAGATATGTCAACGTATCTCGCGTGCAATCCCCGACGGCGTCCTTTGTGTCTGGTTATTTTAAGAACCCGCGGAATAATAGCGGACGATTACACACGTGTCTAGCGTCCGGATTGAAAGAAACTATCGAAGCAATAGTTCGATGACGAGCTCCCTTGTGTGTGTGTCTGTTGTATCCAAGCTGTGTTTTCTTTATTGAATACCCTCTCACGTTGTGTGTACACAGTATCGCCGTAGCATCGACTAACCCGGCAGTGTATCGGTCGAGAGTAACCACGGAATGAACGATGGCGCCGTAAACTCGGGCTGAGAAACTGTACGGGTTCTACGAAGTCTGGTCGAAAATAGTCAGGCCCGACATTGTGAGGGCTCGCCTTCCTGCTTGGCTTTCTGTTTTCCACCGTGTAACGGCCGTTCCCCGCCTCCCGATTTCCATCGTCCAAGTCGCTCACCGACTTTTTCTCGCGTCATTTAATTTTAGTTGATCGAGTGGCCGCGTTTTGCAACAATTTTACAACGTATCCTGGGTTAATAGAATCATCGATGAGGTATAAGAATAGACATCTTATGGGAGTTTGCCCACCTAAACTGTAGTACCGACACCTTAAAAAGCCTGTGATTTTAGCGACCTCTACGTTATGAGAACGGTGAATCTGCGGTGGGTAGTGACACTAAAATGAAAATTGGGCGACGTCGCTCCAGAAAAGTGGACCGAAAAAATACATTGGATGAAATGTCTACTGCTATACCTTATCTGTAATAGAAACGTAAAATCTTACCTGAGTCGAATACTGGTTCCCTGTTCTTTTTGAATTACTAGTGGAAATACGAGTAGAATTGTTTATAAATTCGTAGTAACAGTTTTAGGTACACAAAATGGAGGATCGAACGGAAAGTATTAGTAATTATATGCAGGGACTTAAACCGGTATGATTTTGATACCGGTATTATTCCATCAAAACTATACCAAAACCGATATATTACCGATAACCGAAATAAATACCGATATTTTTTCGATTTCTATTCGGGTAGGGATTGTATAGGGTTTTATAGGGCGATGGTACAACCGAAAATACCGGTATTTTACGTTTCGGTTGAAGTCCGCGATTATAGATATGTACCGATGTTCGAACAATAGGCGGATATTAACCGTCCTTGGAAAGAAGGATTATCCGGCCAATTTCTACATATTCTATTTTACAGCCAATTCCATCCTCAATCTTTATCCGGCATTTTCTTCAAAAGAAACTTATTAAAGTACTTGATACGCGACTTTTCTTTTTGTTTTGGTCACTGACCGTTAGTGGCGAGCACACGTGGTATAAGGTGCGTATGATTTGTTCAGAAAAAAAAAACCAATGACGGTGTGCGAGAGTGAATAAGAGATAGACAACCGACACGTGTATCCACCGATGTACATTAAAAACCAAATAAGACCATAACTGCTTCGCTCAGCTGGAATGAACACCAGAGGTCTCTGTAACATGGGCGATAAAATTTGTCATACACCGGGTGACATGATGAAATATTTCTCAAGATATGAATACTTATGAATTGGCACGTTTGTACTTCACAGTCACTCGATGTACGATGCTACACAATGATGCTCAATTGTTTAAGACGTTGGTAACTAAGGTAACCGAGAGAAATATGCGCAAACAAGACCGAAATTCGTCATTTCGCAGTTATGCTCTTATTTAGTTTTTAATGTATTATGGTTTCTATTATTAGAATTTCTTGTTACATATTTTCTGGTTATCCGATCGATTCGAAGTGTATATATCCTGTTATCGCAGTGCGAAATTAAAATGTTTGTGCTCGATTACCAAACACGTGAATTTTTTTTTAACGTATCCTGGCAAGAAAACTCTTGGAGCGAAACGATAAACTCCATTTCGAGGTTAGTCCCGCGCGTACACCACGCTCGTCCGTATCAATGGCGGCTCCGAGGCGGCTTCGTCGATCGTTTGTTCCGCTCGCGGCCGCTCCGTGGCGTTGTTCCCGGTTCTATTCCCGTCACCCACGCCCCAAGGAATACTACAAGAAACCGAATTAAGTATTCCTCTGACACACTCCGTCAAGACTATTCCCCAAATGTCCAGAAACGAACCGTGAATCCCGATTCGGGAAACGATCGTTGTCGGCCGTTCGGAGTATCTACAGTCTGTGTGATGCTCCTTAATCGATCCGCGTTTCAACGGGGAGAGAGACGACGCTTTTAGCGCATAATGAGAAAGCTGCCGGGCGCGAGGGAGACGCGGCATTGATTTTCAACCGGAAACTAACTTGAACGGGGCAGAAGCGCAACAAGTAATTACTTTAAAGAAATTGAATTACACGGACTATATAACACCGGGGCCCGATGCTCGCTTAAGTACATCTCTCTCTCTCTCTCTCTCTCTCTCTCTCTCTCTCTCTCTCTCTCTCTCTCTGTAATCGAATCACCGAACATTTTCGTGTAGTAATCAAGATTGTTTGTGCCCATCCCGTGGGAATTCTTTACTTTCCATTGGGTCGTCCCTGGTATACTGCACCCTCCGCGTCTTTAGCATTCTCCAGGGACACGCAGACCGCGAGAAAAGAGGACTACTCCATGTTCGAGACTTATTCTTCGGTGAGGGTCACGACGGTGGTATTCATCGTACCCATTCCCTCTGATAGAGAGGGTAGAGAATCGGTTTTCGGCGGGCCCGGAAGACGATCCCCCTCGCGTAATGTTCATTCCCCGAATGCACACGGCCCCCCAACCCCTTAGCCACCTTCTACCCTTTGAACTTTTAAGAGGACCACTCGACACTCGGAAAGATGCCTCTGAGCGTTCAATGAGGCCAATACCACGGAGGGTGCGGCCCTTATAACAAGATTATGGGACTCTCTCCTCTTCCCCTTTTAGCACTGGCTCTCCTGTTATGCGTCTCTCCTATATTTCGTGGATGGTGTACATACTTTGGTAGTATATATCTACGCGTGGTGCGAATCTCTTTCCTCTGGTGCGCGCGCCCAGGGGAGTGCTGGTTGATTTGGGCGCGAAATTGCCCGACAAAATCAAATTTCATTTCGCCGGGGGCGTGTCTGGACAATCGAGCAGCCAAGTGGCCACCGGCCAATCTGACTATCTCGTCAACCAATTTTGCCGGTGATTACTTCACTCGTTGCTTCCTTAGTCTCTCTCCTGGATACGCGCGGTTTCGACGGGTCTACGGTGGTTAAGATAGGAGAGAAATGTCGTCTTCGTACTCGTAATTTAAAATCTTTTACGAAAACTTGCGTCTCGACGGCGAGCACTTTCTTTTCCCGTAGCTCAACCCCTCTCTTCCTGGGGCTTTCTTCTGCCTATTTCCCTCCCCTGGCCGTTTCGTCGTGTTCGTAATACAATAATCGCAGGTTGCCGCGGCGGCTCGGTCTCTCCACGAATGAAGTACCTGTCGTCGGCACGCTTGTAATTTAAATTCTCTTTCGCGAAACGTATTTTTTTCCCCTCTCCAGATGGATTCTAATTACGCAATCGTGCCTGAGAAACTTATCCGCGGCAACACATCCGCTACCAAGAACTCATTTTGATATGTACGATTATATCGCTCACTGGTCGAAAGATCCATCGCAGGAAAGACCGTTTCACTCGTACTTTCTTGCCCGGGGTTCTTCCGGTCGCGCTGGAATCGAGACAAACTCGACAACTGGTTCTGGAATTAAATGTTCATTCTTGTTCGATTTTCCTCCAGTGTTCAGCCAATTATCGGGCAAGAAATAAGTAAGCTACCGTAAGTTGGGGTAATTTTCACTGACCAGGAAAGGACCCCAACTGTACCTCTTCGATTTTATCGTTTTTTTATGGGATTATAGAATGCATATTTCTAATGATATTTGTGAAATATTATCTGTAGTTATTGGATAGTTCTGAAGGTATAATTAATTAAAGTTGCATATCTAGTTATACAGGGTGTCCTAAAATAGTTTCGACTCCCGGAAATTAGGGGTTCCTGGGATGATTTGAAATAACTTTTTCCTTAGCAGAAATGTTATCCGAGGCTTTGTTAACGAGATATTAACGAAAAACCCTGACCAATAAGAGCATCTAGCCAACGCTACCGCGGGAACTCGACCGGCTCGATCGACTCGCGCTCTGATTGGTCTGGATTTTTCGTTAATATCTCGTTAACCAAGCCTTGGATAACATTTTTGCTAAGGAAAACGTTATTTCAAATCATCCCAGGAACCCCTCATTTTCGGTAGTCGAAGCTATTTTGGGACACCCTGTATATGTACCTACTATGAATATAGGGTGTTTTTGAAATCCGTGATGGCGAAGTGACTTGTTGCGTGACTTGTACCTGGGTAAAAAATTATTAAGTAACCGCGGCTAATATTTCATACATATCATTAGAAATATATATTCTATCATCCTACAAAAAATCGATAAAAGATAAATGGTAACTTCGTCCTAAAAGTCAGAAGACGATCATTTTCAATTTTGCAGCACTTTTTTCACGTAAGAATCAATTAAATTTAATAATCTGCAGACCTACAAAATCGTAAATGTTCATTTTCTAAGTTATGACAAAGTTACCTTGACTAAGTCAATGTTACCCCAATTTACGCGTACTCCAAGGCACGAAAACGTCCTATAGACAATACGACTTGTTTGTCGTACAACTGATCGTATAACCTTAGGTCGTTACGGCCGTCTGAACAGTTGCAACGTTTGTGGCGCGATCGTAGCCTCGCGATCAAGCTCGGCTTCCGCTAGGAAATAAAGTGATGTAAGGGAAAGACCTCCTACCACTTGGTTTCAGAGTTATTCAAAATTATGCGAAATTAACATTCGGTTTAACATTTATTTCAGTATTTCAAATAAATTTATCAAGCAGTAGAAGGCCCTAACCCTACGAAGAAACCGAGTTCGCACGTCAGTGTACACTTGGTCTCGGAGTTATTGAAAATTATGCGAAATTAACATTCGGTTTAACATTTATTTCAGTATTTCAAATAAATTTATCAAACAGTAGAAGGCCCTAACCCTACGAAGTAACCGAGTTCGCACGTCAGTGTACACTTAGTCTCGGAGTTATTGAAAATTATGCAAAATTAACATTCGGTTTAACTTTTATTTCAGTATCTGAAATAAATTTATCAAGCAGTAGAAGGCCGTAACCCTACGAAGAAACCGAGTTTCCAAGTCAGTGTACCACCTGTAGACAATACGACAAGCTAAAAATCTATCGTCCTAAAAATCTGTACTTCAATTATATCGTCTATAGACACCTTAAGATCAAATTCTCCTTATTCCACGGCGTAATCACGTGTGTCCACCGTGTCATAGGACCCCCAATCACCAAGGGCGAAATTTTCGTCCGTCCGTCAGGTAAACACAGAAAAATGTTCTCGACCGCGACGCCTCTACTGCACACGGGGTGTGCCAGTATGTGTGAATGCGCCCCGGGGTAGCTTCCCACGCGGCTGTCCCGTACGGACGAAAGCTCGACTTATCGTGGAAAAAATCTAAGAATCTACGAAAAACAGAACCGAGAAGGTGCGCGCGCGCGCGCAGCGTGGGTGTGCATGTTGCGCGCGGAGGGCCTTGTGTGCTCGCCGCGGCGCTTTGCTCTGAGGCCCCCCTGCGCCAGGATTATTCTAGCGGATTGTGCTGTACGTAGACGCGCGTGTGCGTGTAACGTAGATCGGGGTCCAAGTTTATAAGGGTTCCTGGAAGGGCGGCGACCTCCCTTGGGCTGGTTTCATCTGGACCGCGGGCCTTCTTGGTGTATCCCTCTCTCTGCATACCCCTTCCTTTTTCTATGTCTTTCTGAATGTACCATTCTCTGTCTCCCTATAGTCGTGTTCCTTCAACTCAGTTATCCAGCAAAAATCCAGCGGCCCTCTGTCAGGCCTACCAACTCGTTCTCTTGGTTGTTAGGTGAATAAAAAATAGAGGCTTCTTGGTGTCTCGAACGAGACGAATTCATTGGGTATTGATAATTCCCAGGCCCTGGTCGTTATCGTTCTCAGCAGGGTGAATGATTTTCACTCGATCGATCGACTTGATCGGTTCGTTTCCGTGTAATCGACGTTGATCGTTGGTTAATCGTTTCACTGGGATCTGTAGTTCGTTAATTTGAATTCCGATTACTGATTTTCAGCCGCTTAATGCTCATAGTTCCGACGAGGTCAATAACCACTCGGATGACGACGGTTTTAGTATTCGGAACTGTCTAAACGCTGGTTATAACTGGATTTTTATCATCGGGACTACTGACTTCCGACTAATTTTTTGTACAGGCAAGCACTAAATAACACGGTGTTCCTGAAAGACTGTTGAAGAATTATTATGAATAGCGTAGTTTCGGTAGTTTTTGGAACGCAACCTTGATTTTTTGTATGTACATTATCGCTTGTATGTAGCTCGCGGAAGTTTATACAAATTCACAGTTGCAGATACTAGTATCTATAACGTGAAATAGAGCAGAATTTTGAATTCTGTACTGGAGGCTTTACTATGTTAATAATAACACATTGATAGTACTAAATTTTATTAGAACGTTTATTTTATTGTGTTTTCAATTCTATAGATGCATAAACATCCACAGTCTACTCATAAATATCTGTACCCCTGGCCTCGTTAAAAAGAATGTGATGTTTCATAAAAATGATACTTATTTTAGGCTACTTTTATTATTTCGTAGTAGTATAGCCATTGTCCACCAAGTTTTAATATCCCCGAAACAATATTTATTTCAAACCTTCTATA
This sequence comes from Dufourea novaeangliae, assembly GCF_001272555.1. NCBI lineage: Eukaryota > Metazoa > Arthropoda > Insecta > Hymenoptera > Halictidae > Dufourea > Dufourea novaeangliae. The sequence goes on along the minus strand of NW_015373961.1, from coordinate 3,343,006 downwards.
ACAAATATCCTAATACCTCCTTATATATTACAATACAAATTACCAAAACAAGGTAATCCTAAAGCCACGTCATCACTGAAGTGTTTTCATGTTTCTTGAAAAAGTTACCATTTGTTGCCGAATGTTTCGCTAGGTTTCTTCGTGTTTCCTCGTGTAGCCTTTAAAATTGAAACAAAACCCAGTTATTCTTCAGATTATGTTGCTCCAGCGTGGACAAAATATTTCTATATGTTTCTGTTGGCAATATTTTCAGAAACATACAGTGTCAAGAGGCGACATAAAATTCCTCGTTGTTACTTCAGTGGGGACATAGCTTAACTACCGTATTATACGGTAATCACCTGTATCCCGAAGGAATTGCTCTGATACTATCCAAGTCTCGTCCCTTCGGAGTAGGGATGTTCGATTTCGATTCGATTCTTCAGAAGATCGATTCCCTTGAGTAACAAGTCACTGCCATCTATAACACGTACACTAACGACCAAAAATATGTGCTGTAGACCCTTCGGACACTCATCGACGAATTACTATACATTGACTAAAATTCCTAGAAGACATATTTTAGAGAACAGACCTTGAGTTTCAGTAACAAACTTGTAATAACCATTGATAATTAAGTTCAGTTACATTCAGAATAAATAATCCAGACCTCGTTAAAAAGTCATCTAAAGACGTCTTCGTGTCAATGCCGAGGAGCCTTTGGACACTCATCGAGGATTTACTGTACATTCCGAAAAGTGCCGTGTTACCCAAGGGAATCGATCTTCCGAAGAATCGTATCAAGATCGAACATCCCCACTTCGGAGCCTAGCAAAGCTTCCGGGGTGCAACAAACCAAGTGGACACCAGCGGCCAAAAATACAATCGACATTTATCGCGTGTCGTCCAACGACAAAAGGCGCGAGCGGATTAAAAATCATGGTGCATAGGGGGATCGAAAATGGTGTCGGTGTCGCGTCGTTGGATAGAAGTCACGGCGTAAAAGTCGATCGACTGCCAGTGGACTCGTAACCGTACCGTACCCTCCGTCGTCGTCTCTTGGACGCGGTTGTCAGTTCGAGCCTTAACGAGATTAATTAACACGCCGAACCGTGCCGGCGGCGCGACGTGCGAAGCGTCCGACTCGAAACCGGTACAGAAGCGCGCTGGAAAGAGAGGGAGAGAGTTCTCTCTCTATGGCTTTCCGGCCACTCGGCTATACACGCGTTTCATTTGCTCGTGTCAGTCTCAAATTTCCACGTTCGACGCGTACCTGGCCCCCTTTTGGTACACCATTATGTATGCCCTGGGCCATATCCTCCTCGCTACGTACCTGTCGGCGGCCCCCAGCCTTTACCTGTGCCCTTTCTCGACCGTGCTCCGAAAGACGCGAAGTCGTTAACGTATTCCTCAACGAATGGTCAAGTTTGAGTTTGCATATTACGGATGAATTGTAATAGGTCTACAGGAAGCTAGGGGATGTGGTTTATAATTTGGTACAGTAGAAACCTATTTAATGCTCGGGATGCGTTCCTAGGGAAACAGCGTTAAATAGGGTCATTTTTATACATAGTAGATGGGGACAGCACATAACCAAGAATTACAAGTTTTACTTTGATTTTTATATTTTTTTATTAACTTGCAAAATATACGTGACACGTATACATACGTACACAGAACAATTAGTGAGAAATTGTTGAAGATGTAAGAAAGAAGGAATAAGGATAGCTTAGAATAAGAATAATAAAAAATAAGAAAGTGTAAACTGCCTATGAACATGTGTCACCCACGAAAAAGAAATGACGAGAAAAAAAATTAGTACACTTGTGTACACTTAAAATCGCGTTATTTCGAATTCTGGAATATACTGCGCTTTTTTGGGGTCTGAAAAAACCACGTTATATTGAACGAGGGTTCATTGGGGTAGCGTTAAACGAGGTCTTACTGTATTTGAATCTGTTTTTGAATAACGTATTAGGTAGAGGAGATTTTGAAACTGTATAAAATATACTGTATTCAACTGGTGATACTAGTTTCATTTTTGTAGGTAATTTGGTAACCTGATTGTTTATGAGTTATGATTTTGGTAAGATAGTTGGACGTGCTACAATAGCGCCGACTTAGATGTACTCGCTGTGCTTGATACAGTCGTATGTACCACTAATGATAAAGGAAGTTACAATGTACTCTATACACTATAATTTGTTTAATAACCATTAACGTTTTGCGTGGCGAGCGTGCCTCCCAGGCATGGACACAGCGTCGAGCATCGTGCTCTAATGTATGCCTGCGAGGTGCGTTGAAGATCAAACGATACTCGTGGATTTTGTCGGCTTTTGTTATTGAAACAGTTCCTTACATGTAGGGGGATATTTATGTTGTCGCGAGTTTGGTCTTATATTTTATGGAATATTGTCGTTTTGTGTCTTCAAAGCTCTACCACGTGTCGTACATGATCTTTATGGTTACAGTTAATTTAGGGATGTACATTGAAGCAAGAATATAGAAACTTACCACATTACGGAAAATTATAATTAATCCTGTAATTCAAGAGACAAAGTACTCTCGATAATTGAAGCATTAATTTTTCAATCATGTTAATTCGTTGTAGGCAGTATGAGTTGTTGACGATCAAAACTGAATTTCATTTTCCCTGGACTTTCCTTGGAATTTTTATTTTTATTGAGAACATGTTTAACCATTTGCCTTAATAAACAATCGAATAATGTAGTAGAGACTTTGATAAGAATCCCAGTATTTATTCAGATTTTTTGAAATCCTAAAACAGTAAGAAAATTAGGTTTGGGCATAAACGACCCAGTTTACCTATGGAATGTGAAAAAATGTTTGCCCAGAAAGGGTTAAACAGCGAATCCCTTTACTCATAATAAATTAATCCTTTGCGCTCCAACTACCAGTGTGGCTAAGCTTACCAAGTAAAGGCGATCTTATTCAACTGCCAACTGTCAACACATTATCTTCTTTTATTTTACCAAAAAATCCCTGGAGTAGACTAGACTACCTACAGGCGTAAAAAAATGCACGGATCGCAAAGGTCTAACCGTACATAGGACCCCATAAGCTCCCTTAACGGTACCAACCAACGATCGAACCCAATCATTTAATAAAAAAAAAAACGCAAACATTTATTCTAACAATCGTTCTTTCTGATTTCAGGTAAGTCCTTACTCAGCTCGCTTTCCGACGCCTTAATGCCCCGGCCGTTTCCGGTAAGTCCCCTCAGCCCCGATCGCTTCATATGCAACCGCGCGCGGGGCCCGAACGAAGAAAAGCCCGTACGCGCCTCGGTATGCGATCATGACGCAAAACGTAACACATTCTTCCCTCCCCCCACGGGGCCCCGAGGCGGTGTTCCGATCCGGGGGCCCCCAGGTCGTTTCACAATACGTGTGTGACTCTGCCGATCTCCTCCGCCACGGGCACATTCTTTGGCAGTCCCCGCGTGTATGTAGATCGGGGCCTGTCTCTCGGGTCGGTCGGTCGACTGGCCCGTTCCGACTCCTCCCCGCCGATGATGATGTCGCCGACGTTCGCCGGACAAGGAAGCGACACGATACACACGCGGATCTCTCCTTCTCGGAGAGAAGAGAAGCCTACGACGCAGTTGCTCCCGCGCGGGTAGGTAGTACGCGCAACTGCGTCGTTCGAATAAGGATCACCGGCCGCGTGCGGGGTAGAGGGAGAGTGGAAAGAAAGAGAGGACGGGATCGGAACGTTCAAGAGAAAGAAAAGGAGAGAGCGCAGATAGATAGAACGAGAAAAAGTGTGTGGGACAGATAGAGAGGGACCGAGCGCGCAAGAGAAGCGACAGAGCGAGAGGGTGAAACACGACGCGATGTAGATTGAACGGGTAAGAGAGAACCTAGAGGGGGGTGGAGTGTGCGCTGTGTAGTTACGGGCCGGTCACGTGGTCCCACGTTCGTCTCTCGCGTATACCTCCTTAGTGTGGCCCCGACGGCGTGTCTGTGTCTCTATCTCTCAGTAGTGTTCGTACATGTACATTGGTGTGTGTGTGTGTATGTGTCAGTTGCGTGGAGGGGGCGATTGAGCCCGTTGGGAGGGGTGGTATGCGGGAAACGTTTTCCTCGGTTCCCACGGCGCGACGCCTCCCTCCCTCCCTCTTCCCTCTCATCCCCTTCTCTTGCCCACCGTCGTTGGCGGGCATACAGGCGCGCGAGCGGCCTCGTACACCTAATACCCGGCGCGTACACACGGACACTCGAGATCCCTCCCCTCTCCGTGCATGTACACACTATCCCACCACCGAAAACGCTAGCCAGAATGGTGGGAAACGCGACGTGGGGTCGGAGGGGGCAGCGACGCCGTCGCTGGACCGCCTGAGATGCTGCGTGAGCCTCGACACCGCGATCTCCGGCCGCCCGTACCATGAACAGAGACGAAGGAGGGCGTGCTCGTTCGCTCGCGGATCGAGCTTTGCCTCGAGTGGGTGTACGCGACGACGCGAGTGCGTGTACGCGTCGGCGAATTGCTTTTAGGTAAAAAAAAAAAAGAGGTTGGGCGCGGGAGGCTCTTCAGGAATTTTGGAATTCTGAATTGATAGTTTTGGGTAATCGGTCTTCAGGGTATGTTTGCAGGGGATTTTGATATCTTTTGTTTAATGTACCAGTCGGTATCTGATTGTTATCTACTCGTCTTCATGGTTAATAAATATGGCACGGAATGTTGGAGAATAGCGACGAACGTTGTTAATGGCGAAGGTGTTGACTGATTTTTCTTGGTAAATGTTGATTTTGGTAGAAAATAATGGATTACACCGTTTGTACACTCGGTACATGCTCAAGTTGTTCGAGGCCAATGTTGGAGCATGCCCTAACACATACACTTTAATGAGTCGTACGGCACCTGTTTCCTGAATTTTTCATGTGTGTCCGACATCCGCGCGTATAAATTCATAATCCTTGACGTCAGCTCCGCAAGTAAGACATCGGTGTCCAAAATGGAGGTGTACCATATTAGAACCCTTATAGTTCCTTTATAAGTTTTCTAAGTACCGTCCAAAAATACCTTCAAAAATATACGTTTTTTGAGGTCTCTATTAAAATTAACATTTCTCTTAAAAATGAAAATATTTTCACCTTTCTTTAACATTTTATTATTCCTATCCAGTAAACGTACGTTCCACTATATAAACTCATTTTATAAAAATAAACTGTCATTATAAGTGTTTAAATTATACTAAAAATGGAAAGTGTATGTAGTATATCGGCTCAAGGTATTTTTCAGAAACCCCACAAATTTATATCGGCTCTAAGGTATTAAAGGGTTAACGTTTGATTTAAACTTAAAAGAAATTGGGGATCGATCTTCTCAAAGTACAATACCGTCATTCGTAATCTTTTGGTACCTGCAAAGTATTAAAGGAACTTTCGTTTGTAATTCCTTCGTTGAAGGGAGCTCGTAGTCGAAACGAAATCAGCCGGTTGACTTGTTCTCACGGCAAATTATGCGCCGGGGCCTAGCGCCACTTCTTCCAGATATACGTCGTTGACCCCTTCGTGTCCTGTCAACGGCGGTCGCGAGGCGTGCGAGCGAGTGAGCGAGCGAGTCAGCTCGTAGTTAGGTGGACAGCCACGTGGTTCGAATACCGGGGCTGCAGTCCTCCCCGCGATTGCTTCGCGGTCGGTATTCGAGATTCGTACACGAGCGCGTACGGTGTGTGTGCCCCACGATGATTCCAAGCCCAGGCATTTCCCTCCCTGTTCCATTCGTTCCTCCTCCCTCTCTCGGAAACCTTCTTGCTCGCTCGCTCCTGAAACCTCGCTGGCCATCGCATTGACGACATTCTCTCACGTGCCGGCCACTCGTGTCGCGTCCGTCGTTCCTGGTAACGAGAGAAAGATCAGGGAAGGAAGGCGGGAAAATTCCACGATGTGATATCCCGGTCTTTTGAAACATTTCGACGAGAATAATACCGTTCCTCTGGCAACAATACAATAAAAAAGAAACCGAAACATCGTTACAACCATATCGAGGTGGAGGAAGTTAAAAATCCCTAATGGTACACAAGTGGTGTCTTTCTATCCGTTGGAAAATCACGTGACCAAAAATGAAATACGTCATCGATTGGAATAGAGCGAACCATAAAGTTCCACGAAGGAAACGCCTTTCCGGACGTTCCACACGGGACATGGAACTCCGCGATGGAATTTCGAGGAACCTCGGAACGAAAAAAAGAGGATGAGAAAGACGGGGAGAGAGAGAGAGAGAGAGAGAAGTGCGGTAGGTGGTGGGACGGTGGTTGTCGTTTGGTTCCTGGTGTTCTTGCTGCATAGCCGGGTGCTCGAGTACCTATCCGCTCACTCCCTCGTACCAAAAGGGCAGCACACCTTGGCTGGCCATTGGTCTCTCCTTCCGTCTCGGTCCCACTCTTTCAACAACTCCACCGGGGTCGTCTCTCTTTCCTTCCCATCGTCGAGGTTCTCCGGTGTTCCACATAAATACACAAATACCCTGGCATAGCCGACGGGCGCGTATATACCGGGACCACGGCCGCATTCCACGACCCCCGCCCTTTCCCTCTCACCTCTGCCTCTGCACTCCCCCCCCCCCTCCCTCCGCGGCTCTACCCCTTGTGTGTGCCGTCACCACTACTACCCACCGACAGGCAGCTCAGGCAAGCAAGCAGCATCACTAGCACCACCATCGTCGTCACTATCGCGCCGCCAGGGCCCATCTTCTGGGCCCTTTACCTCTCCCGGGGCCCCGAAGACTCTCCCACCTTCTGGCACGTCCCCCCACCCACCCCTCCCTCACTCCGTGGTGCGCCCCTCTTCTTCGCTACCTTCTCACCCTTCGGTGTGCTCGCTCGCTCGCTCTCGTACGACCGCCGCGCGGCGCCACCGAATGCCTTCGTATAGTTCGTTCTCTTCTCGCCCCCTTTTGCCAGTAGGGACCCACGGCTTCTCTACACCTTCATTCTTCTTCGTCCTCTTCTTACGCTTCCTCGCCCTACCCTGTTCCTCTACCCTTTTTTCGACCCCTCTCCTCCGTTCTTGCATGTGTGTGCCGAAACACACACACGCACGAGAAGCTGCCTCTGCCCACGGACATGTGTATACACCGACAAGCAGGAATATTTTGTTTACTTCGCTCCCAGTTCTTTGAATTCTGCGCCGGCAGCACTGCGGCTCTGCGTTCTTCTTCGCCTCCTTCGTCTTCTTCTTCTTCTTCTCCCTGGTATCCTGGCGGGCCCTCTATGGAGGGACCAAGGACTCGTTCGGTAAGAGAAAGAGACGACGCAGCGGCCCGAAGAAGCCTCTTCGCGTCGTCGTCGTCGTTGTCCTGCCTCTCTGTTCTTCTCAATCGGGGCCGACTCCGTGCGGTGAGACTGTTTTCGTCGTCGCTGGGCCACCACCTGTTTTCTTTGGCCCCGTCCCTAATAGTTTTCTTTTCGATTCCACGCGTGCCTCGCGGCGTTACGTACTTTCCGCGGGCGGCGCCGTTGATCGAGAACGGTTTCCGGCATGGTCGCTGCGTCCTCAGGAGTGAGCGCCAAAAGGCCCCCTTTTGATCGGTCGAACCGACTCTTATCACGGGATTATCGAAACGGAACTAGTTATCGGGACGAGTTACATGAAATTCGCAGGCACCTGGGTGCAACACCGTAATTTCTGTTTTTTTTTTTTTTTTTGTACGTTCTGTGTCGAGGCTGTGGTTATTGAAAGCACCGCTTGGCAAAGTGGATGATCTTTATAGCGGATCCTTCCAGTTATAGTAAATCCTCGATGTGCGTTTGAAAGACAGTGCTATTTTAGATCAACACGATTAACGCCACCTACAATGCTGGAATATTGAAACAAAATTTTTTTTATTTACTTGACTGTATAATAACATCTTTTCTTTTTTTAAAAAAAATTCCTGAGTGTCACCGTTTTTTTGGCCGCTAAAGGGGAAATGGACTTTATATATTTTATAAACTAATGGGAATGTGCGCCTGAAACAAATATCATTGGCTTTAGAATTCCAAACTCTGTCACTGTGTTAAACTTATTAAACAGTCAGCATTACACCTGGAGATCTCTCTGTGTCAGTACCCAGAAGCCTTCAAACATTCATCGAGTCTTTACTGTATTTCTTTCAAATAACTAGTTCCAGTTATATCTTTTAAGTAACTCAATTTATTCAAATCGAGGCTTTCCAAAGTGGATATGAATAATAACTTCCACAAAGGCAATGTTAACCATACGAGTATGACTCAAAATAATTTTCCAAATTGAAAGGAATTTTACTTCACTGTAACAAATAACATATGGGTAATAAGGTTCTCCAAGCAATCAACTTCCCAAACAACGTATTCGAAAACAATCTACTACAAGCGTGTTCCTGTGTTACAATTCCAGAGTCTTTATCAGAGGAATGTTCCTCCCAAAAAACTGGTATATACACGTCCGAAAAGAAACTGGTTCCTCTTCCTTTTCCAAGAATCGGTCCCCCGTGTAATCAGCGCGTGTGCACCTTTTGTACGACTAGCGCGCGGCTCCTTTATCGCGCGGGGCCTCCTTCGACACTTTTATCTCCGTTCTCACGCTCAGATTTTCGGGTAGGGAACGCAAAGAAAGAAAGAAAGAACGAAAGAAAAGAAAGACAAAAAAAAAAAAGAAACGCACGCGCGCTGGTTCCGACCCTCTCGCGCGTCGTTGACCGTGGCCTGCATTGGGTCTCGGAGTAGTGGAACGATCAGGCGGCGGTGGAACGACTTCTCCACGCATACATCGTTGGCGGGCGGCCGCTGGCAAACGGAGTCCGTTTTCAGTAAAAGCATGCACTTATTCCCAACATCCCGTGGGCTCTCTCTTTCTCCGTCTCTGTCCGGGCGCAGTAACAAAATGGTAGAGAGGACGAGAAAAAGAGAGAGAGAGAGGGGGGGGGGATATACCGGAGAAGAGGCTCCCGAATGAGATATATAGCACTGAGCAACAAATGAGGTCCTTCCGAGAATCGGGCCACCGACACAGTGCCCGAAACACACGAGGGGGTGAGAACCACCCCGGTCGGTTTTACTGGTACGCGATGGCTACGAACGACGATCCTCTCTCTCTCTCTCTCTCTCTCTTTCTCGCTTGTTTCTCGGGTCCATTCCCCCGTTTCCTTTATTTTTTCACCTTCTTGAAACCTGTTGGAATTGCATTCTGGTTTTTCTTTAGTTTGACCACGCATTCCTTTCTTACGATCGCTCTTTTTGCCCCGTTTCGCATATTTATGAAAGTAAGTCCCTCCCGCCCAACCCTTCAGTTTCTTGCTTCTGCGAGGCTTTAAATATTATTCCAGAAACTTAACCTGTAAACGTAGAGGGAGGATAAAACACTAACACACATTTCTGATCAGATGTTGGGTTCGCATAATTCGCTCGAAATTAACCAAAAGGGAATATACTATATCTGGTTCGTGTTTTTCGTTCGATGACGGTTCGTCGACATCGCTCGGCGCGTAGAGGGCCTCGGGAACGCGCGTTGCATCCCTCCAGGCCCCGGTGGTGGATGAGAGGGCACACGGCGAGAGCGCGAAGGGCGGGAGGGGAGGGTATACGAGGCGGTGAACTGGTTGGCGCCATAGCAAGCGCGCCACCCTAGGGCCTCTCTTCTCTCGGGGCCCGCCTGGTCCATCCGCGACGGGGGTCACGTGACCGTCTGCATTCTGTGTTTTCTGTGAATGACTGGGCCCACCGACCAATCGCAGCCCAGCCGATAGAGGCAAGCCTTAGGCGCGCGGAGGTGCGACAAGAGGAAGAAGAACGATAGCAACGAGTGAGACGAGGATAGAAAGAGGGGCAGCACCGAAACGTGGGGGCGCGCTCGCACGGTTTCTTGGCCTTTGCGGGCCCAAACTGGGCTCTGGAATTCCTCTCCGAGGATAACCCGAAAGGGCCTGGGCCCCCACGGCCTTCGTCGTTTTCGCGCGCGTCCCTTACGGTAGATCGAATCTGCGATCTCTCCTGTGGTCAACGAACGAGCCCCAGCAGAATCTCGATCGTAGGGACCGGCCGCGAGATGGAGGGACCCCCCTCGATCTAGTCCCTCGAATCTAAATACGTTCGAGCGCCTATCTGGCCCCGTCGATGACGTACACGAACGAATGTACACTCTCCTTATCATTAGCCTAGCGCGATAAGGACCTATCCATCATGGTTTTTTGGTGTCCCCCTTTTTCAGGGAGAGGATATTCAACTGCGTTTCTTTCGGTGGGGTTCTATCTCGGCGCTGGGAAAACGTTTCGACAGTTTTCCTGGAAGTCGACGGTCGTATTTTTACAAAATGTCGGCCCAGTGGAAGGGTCCCCGAGGCGCAGGACAGCTCCTCGGGGCCCAGTGGGATCAGCCCATGTGACGGGACCGCGTCGCAGGATTTTTTTCGGAAACTAGATACATCGATGGAGTCCGAATAGGCCGTCGTTGTGACCTGTGCCGGTTTCTCGGAAAGGCGGATGCTCCTTTCGAAAATGTAAATGCAGGCGCCGGAGCCCCGACACACACACACACACACACACACACAGACTTGTGTTCTTTCTGAAGGAACGAAAAAGAAAAACGAACCGTGGCGATCTTTCCCTCGGTTTCTTCTTCGGTCCCCTTTTTATCCCGTTCGGGGGAAACATAACGAGACACCGTTCGAGGAACGGGGTACAGGAACGGAAGGGCGGTGGGGGGTTGAAGAGAAGAAAACGCGTTTCGCGGGATGAGTTACTAGCCGAGGCTCAAATTTACACCGCAATTTGCATCGCGAACAATTTAGCCGCGGATCCCGAAGAAATTTTTCTCGGACCCCGCGTGGTACGCGACGCCATTAATTCCCGGGCTATAAATTCCTGTTCCGGCGAGGTGGAACACCGCGAAAGGGACGCCGGGAATAGAAAGAGTGAGAGAGAGAGAGGGCTGTTCGAGATACCCGGAGACGGTTTCACCTTCCTGCCTAGGATTATCTTAAATATTATGACTACCCCTCTTCACCCTCGCGGAGGGTACGGTGGAGCAATCGACCAACACGTGGGAATTTTAGTCGGGGATCACAGACGATTGGGGGGGTGAGCTTCACCCTTGAAAGTGGGATCCTACTTATCGATCGCGGACGGTGTCAGAAGGAAATCGACGTTTCATGCGTGGATCGAAGAAAATCTAGGAGGTATATACAGTAAACTCTCGATGAGTGTTCGAGGGCTACTCAGCACTGACAATGAGAGGTCGTCTCTAGGTGTAACGCTGACTTTTTAAGGAGGTTTAGTACAGCTTGTAAATTCGAAATCAGTGATATTTATTTCAGCCACATATGATCATTGGTTCATGAAATATTTAATGTTCAGTGTCTAGTAGCCTTCGAGCACTCATCGAGGATTTACTGTACAGGGTGTCCCATTTCAATCGATCCATTCGAATATCTACGAAACTGTTGACTATATTAACCGCTTCGTATGGACGAGTTACTCGCGACAAAATACCGTTTGTACGACGTCACGGACGAGTTATTCCGCGACTTTGCTTTGTTACGTTTACATCTTAATATCGGTTACTTCGCCTCTATGGCGGGATTCTAGCTTCGGTCTTCACGTACCTCTGCACGATTGTAGACGAAAATGGCTCGTCGAGTGAGAAATCGTATTATTAGTGATAGTGACAGTGACTTCCATAGGAAAGACGATACGATGTCAAGTATAAGTAGCGATGATGTTCCCTTGGCTGATAGATGGAACAGTTTATACGACCAAAGAAAATGGAGAATTCCAACTGCCACGATAAACTTTGAGCCTCGAGATTTTAATGATATGAGAATCTGTACAGGAGTACTGAATGAATTGATATCTTTCTTAATTAAAACTCTCGTCCTAATAATAATCAAACACGCGGGATATCTCGTCAGTGGTAGCGAAGTGGTTAAAAAATGTTTCGGACAAAAGTTAAATGGTATCAGGAGGCATACTTTCTAATGTAACTTTTTTTCTATATGGACGCGTAGAGATCATATGAAGGTTAACTTTGTTTTTTTAAATGGAATTGTATATTTGTCAATGCATTAATTCGCCATAAGTGACTTCATACATTATGTAGGGAATAACGAGTAGCATCAATTAAAGCATTAATAAAAATACGATTCCATTTTAAAAAAGAAGGTTATCCTTCATACGATCTCCACGCGTCCAAATAGAAAAAAGTTACTCGCATCAGAAGGTATGCCCCCTGATACTATTTAACTTTTGTCAGAAACATTTTTTAATATAGTCAACAATTTCAGAGATATTCGAGTGGGTCGATTGAAATGGGACACCGTGTATAGTTGTTACTATAACGCGAAGAGGATTAGACGTTGAAGATATTGGAGTAGAATGTCAGTGGACGTAACATTTTCTTTGGTGTGTGTCAATTAATTAGACAATAATTGGATAGAGAGGAGTGGTACTGAACCCATTTATTTTCCTGTAACGTAGTAATTGTACGGGGTGAGGTTTTACTCGTGGTACTACTGTGCTATTACAGCAGATGTAACACTTTAATACTGTTCGATCCTGTACTGTTCACATATATACGAATCGCTATTATACACTGCGTGGCATAACCATAAAATCACCCTAAAATTTCCAATTCTGCTGTATTGTGATTAAAATAAAAATGAACCAAGTATGCCATATTTGAAACAATGTCCCTCCAGATTATATTCCCCAGAACAAAAGTGGTTTGTTTTTATTTTAATCACAATACATTAGGATTGAAACTTTTAGGGTAGTTTTACAGTTACGCCACACAGTGTATATACGAGCTGACGAATCCTCACGACGATAGGGTCTTCTCGTTACTCCATTGAGATACGGTTAACGAAAGGGTGGGGGGGGGGGGGGTGTAGGGCTGGTAAAAAAAAGCCGAATCTCCGAGTTTTTCGAATTCCTCGTGGCGGTCGGAACACGATCGGCCTGCGCGTTTTCCAAGAAACTAGAACCGTCGACCGTATTTCTTGGTTTTTTTTTCTCTCTCTTGATCTCTCCCCCACGGGGTTTTTTTTCCTTCAAAGATACACACACAGAGGAGGGGAGTGAGATTTACATCGTCTCGGTGACGATTTCGTCGTTGCCGCGTCTGGAACTTAGATAGGAGGAAACGAACGCAACGGAAGGAGAGAGAGAGAGACAAGGACCAAAATGAGAGAGAAAGAGAATCCTTGAAGGGCCCATCGATTCCAGGAACCTTGGGGTAGGTCCTTTCGGGAAAAAATGCGACTGTGAAGCGTTGTGCACCGGCGGCGGGGTCCTGGGAAAAAGAGGAAAGATGTCGTGGGACATTTTTCCAACGCGAGCCAGTCTAGTGTGTATATATGTGTGTACTAGCAGCGCCCCTGGGGAAAGGAAGAAAAGAGACCCATAGAGCCACGACGAATGAATGGGCAACGGGGGCAGGAGACTAAGAAGGGAACAGAGAAAGTCGTCGTCGAAAATGGAACGGGCCCTCGCTAGGAAATTTATGTTAAATTCCGCGTTTCTCGGAAACTCATTGTCGATTCCTCATATGTATGCGGGGAGACGATTCGTCTCGTTTCGGCCGGTTTTTCGGGCCTATGTGCAATGTCCGTCGGTCTTTCCTACGCGAGAAAACCTCGAATGGAATTTTATTCGCCCGCATGGTGAAGGAGTTCTATCACATGGCAATATTTCCATGTAAACGAACAATAACCGATACGATCATCCGATCGATGAAACCGATATCGTGGAGGAATTTCACGGCGAAATTTCCGTTTGATCTCTCAGGAAGCTTTGGCCAGACGGTGGAAGCTTGAATATTCAGCGAACGGCGAGTCGCGGCGTCCTCCTAATTCTTTGGCCGTCACGCTACGACCACCTACTTGTAGTTGTCACAGAGGACCACCTCGTTAGCGATATACGCGAAGGACGGTCATAAAAAAGTGAGAAACCCGAGGAGGGAGAGCGGAACGGTGTGGCGGTTGTTGCTCGTTTTCGATCGAGGAGGGCTATCCACCGAGCGTTTGCTCGCCCGTCGATTCTCGGAAGGTCCGGCAACGAAATTCGAAGGTGCCGCCTCGCGCCTACGACCTCGGGCAAATGGAGATTTCGTGTGTCTTGACCTTCGTCAAGGGAGGAGCCGGGAACCGACGTCGGCTAGGGAGAGGACAGAGAGGGAACCAACAAGCTCTTTTGCTTGATCGTATTCCCTCTCCTTCTATCTCTGTCTTTATTCTGAACCGTCTCCTGCGAAAAGGAAGGCTCTCGTCGTCGCGGCGCTCCTACGCCGACCGGCGTCTAACCTTCGCCGAACGCGCAATCTCCTTCGAAGAAAACAGTATCGATTAAGAGAGCCGTCTCCTCTCGAGACGCGTCGAAGGAGGAACTAGAGAAAGAGAGAACAGACCAAAAGGGAGGGGACCGGTGAACAGAGAGAAAGAACTTTCTTGCTTTCACTGCGCACAGACCAAACGGAATTCCTGGGGATCCGCTCGCCGAGACCTTTGAGCCACCTACCTAGGGGGCAGAAGGCGAAAGAACCCATCGGATCAAATATTCCCGCGTGCGGAATTTTCGCTGGTCGGGACGACGAATCTGTGTCAGGATGCAAACGGGAAAATAGGAAGGACCAGATGGGATCTCTAACCGTTTGAACAATTAGTTATTTGGAAAGCGACTTCCCAGTGGGTCTGAACTGTGATTAGAACCGTTGGTGAAACCACAATGGCGGTTATTTCGAATTCCGAGTTTCTGGTGCGATTCGTTCCCACAGAATCCCAACACCCGTGGCGGTGGGAAGCCGTGCTATCTGGTGTTTACACCATTTTTTATTCACACTCTCGTCAGACCAATTGATTCATGAATCGTGTAATTTGCTTACTAATTTCACGGGAAAGGTGAGCTTCGGTCGTATTGCGTGACACGCGTGCAGGTGCAATTACGTAAAGGTGGATAGAAATTAACGCGCATCAACCAGTACGGTCTTGTCTTTCTGATTCGCAACGAGAACGGAATTCTAACGATCCCTAAGATTAGACGTCATTGTCCTTTTCGTGAAGCAATGGAAAACTTGTTCCCAAGTGTTGAATTCCATAGGATTCCTGAATTTCTGTAACTCCCAATACGATCTGGGAACTGGGTGGGCTTTTCCTTAGAATTGCCACCATCAATCTGGCAATTCTAATAGACCCCCTGGCTTGCAGCGAGCCATTCGATGCTCGGTCTGAGGGTGTTCCCCGTCCAGCGACATCCACCGGGCAATCATCGTCGTTAGTGATCCGCGACGCACGGGCCACACCCCGTCGAATGCCGGAGAAAAATTTCACCGCGAGGAGCGCGCGCGCTGCGTTTTGCCCCGCGGAGTGTTAACGTAGGTAGGTATTCTCGCCGAAGGGGGGATGGTTGGGACACGAAGAGGAGACAGGCAGAGAGTAAAAGAGAGAAAGATGGAGAAAAAAGAACAAGAAGGAGTAAATAAGGAGTGAGAGGCAGAAGGGGGGTGGGGTAGAGGACGGTGAGGCCGATTGGAAGGTGAAGATAAAGGGCTACGAGGCGGCGGCACGACCAAAGAGTAGAAGCCGTAAGAGGCTCTCTGCTCCCTTCTTCGAGAAGTAGAGAGAGAAAAAGAAGAGGCATACACCGTGCATGGAAAAATAAAGGGGAAAAAATGAGCTGGTCGAGGGAGAGGGGCGGTATAAGGGGCACCGTCGGAGAGGAGAATATGAAGGGAATGAAGAAGTGGATGAAGAAAGGACAGAGGAAGAGGATACGCGGAGAATCCCCAATGGTGGGAGTGAAAGCGAGCTAGAGGATCGGTACAACTGAACGAACAGAGATCGAACGAACGCGGGGCCCTGGGGCCCCTTAGGTTTTGGTATCTTGGCCGGGATCGCCGAGCTTCGGGGCCTTATTGTATTGTATTGCCCCTGGGGCCCCTCCCTGAACGGTGAAACACACGGGGCCTTTCGGTTCGTCGAATCTACCCCTAGTTATACACCGTGTTATGATACGCTTCTAACGACCGTGAGATGCCGATGATGAGAGGCGGTTTTACGCCGCCCCTACCTCGTTCCTTTTATCTTTGAAATACGACGACGGGAGATTCGTGGCAGAGCTCTGTCTCTGTCGTGACATGTCGTTGACTTTGTGATTTTCACGTTAGGTATCTTCGTTCCTAGAGCATCCTTTCGTAGCCATTGTTTTTTTTTTGTTTTAATTCCAGTTCGAAGGAAATCCTGGAGAATCACATTTGATTTTGTCATTATCCGTGGAAACATCGAACTGCGCAGTAGACTCGTAGATCTCGTCTACGTCAACAGAGTACATACACACGTATACATCGGCAAGGTAAACGTGTTTCTTTGCCCTCGCCTAATACCCGGCCCCGTGATAATTCACGAACGGTTTCTGCGTCGTAGCCGCGTAGCGGTACACGCTTCTGTTTATCCTCGTCCTCGAGAGAGAAAGAGAGAAAAATAAGAGGGGGGGCGGGGAGGATGAAAGAAAGGTAGATGTCTGAGAGTAAAAGCATCGGAAAGGCCTCGGACAGGCGACGCCTAGTCTGCCGCGGATAACCTCGGGACTACCGCCATGTATTAACATATTAAACCAGCAATGATCAGCCGGATCTCTGATACGTCACACGAAGAGGATCCCAATACCGAACTATCCACACGATCTCTATCTCGTACATCGAAGATTCTTAAGTCACCGTGGGAGAAAACGTGAATTTAGCCTATCGAAGAGAGTCGATTTTTCCGCGAAGCAACGAACGCTTTTGTGGAAGTGATCTGTGCCAGTGAGTTGAGCCGGAGAAACCGAACCACCATTGGGGGATAAGCGGTACCGTAGGTCCGGCTCTGAGCACCAGGCTTGGAGAGAAGAGGGGAGGGGGGTTGGCGGACATTCCACTGGCCCCAGGTAGCATTAAAGGAATGCAGATAGGATGAATGAGGTGGTCCATGCCACTGCCGACCGACGGATGCATAGGAGGTGAATCCCTTCCCCTCTTTCTCGGTCTTGGTGAACGAGAGAATGACCGAGAACTATCGCGAAGGGGGGGCAGGAGGCAGGTGGAAGGAAGAAAAGGACACGCAGAAGCGAGAGCGAACGGATTGGAGCAAGAGAGAGCCAGAGAGAGAGATGGGGAATGGGAAACCGAGGCGCATTCCATGTTACCGCGATAATTAACGGCTATATTCCAACCCTATCCTACGGGACGATCCTCTCGCTGCTACGGGGAATACACGCGGACCAACGGGGTAGGACGTAACACACACACTGAGGTGGCATTCGAATAAAAGGCGCGAGTACACGAGTTTCCTTTAATCACGCGGATTCTTCCGCTGTAGCCTGGAAAGAGAGAGAAACGCGATTTGTCCAGGAGGATTCGTCAGTGAAGACAGAGAGAGAGAAGAATGTTTCGACAGTGACTAAGGCTGCTACTAATATTCGAATTATTCGAATATTCAAATACCAGTAGAATTTGAAATATTCGAATTATTCGAATATTCAAATACCAGTAGAATTTGAAAGATTCGAATGATTCGAATATTTAAATACCAGTAGAATTTGAAATATTCGAATTATTTAGAACACTCGAATATTCGAAGTGATCGAATTTTGTATTATACTTACAGTTATTTGCTTTTCACATGCGAAATCTGAATCTTCGTCGGAAAATTTCTGTTATTCGAATACTTCGTACTATTCGATTATTCGAAGTATTCGAAGTGTTTTAAGTGTTCGAAGTATTCGAATTGTTCGAATAAATTACTCGTATTCGAAATTATTTGAGCTGTTCGAATAAATTAATCGTATTCGAAATTATTCGAATTGCTCGAATATCTGAATACTTACAGTTTTAATACTCAGATTCCGCTCGGTGAAAAAGCGGCGTAGGGGAAGGGCCTCCTGCCACTGTGCCCCGGGAGTTACCGAAATTTATACCAAATTAACCTCGGAATGGCAAGATGAATTTTAAAGTCGTACTTGGTAAAGTAGACTCGGATCGTACACATTTTTTTTGCTATCTTCGTCCGACATTTTCAGACAGGTAAGAAATGTTATTATTTTGAACTTGTATTTTTGTTTATTTATGTAATAAGAATGAATAATTGGGTTATATAACATATATTAATATAATGAAAAAATAATGAAAGCTGGAGTGGGGACAGTTGAAAAGGAACTATAATGGAGGCGTATACGACCCGGACATTACCATTATAGGGAGTCACATTCAGTTTAACATTGATTTCTGGTAATTCGTTTCAAATAAAGTACTAGAAGGCCCTTCCCTTACACAGCTTTTCCGCCCAGCGGAAATCGAGTTTCCTCGTAAGGGTACACTGTTGCTGCCCCCCTCGTGGCCCTCTTTTCACACCAAATCCGAAGGAATTCGACTCCCAGGCGCGTGTGGCGATGTGTTGTCGAAATCCCACCGAAGTTTATCGTACTTTTCGTTTTCCGTGTCAAGGTTCGTTCGTCATCGAGATAAAATGTTCCGTGCGCGCGCGATACCAAAGGATTCTTCGAGGTGGGAGATGCTATTTCCTCCGTGAACTCCGTGAAAAATCTAAGGGGGAAACATTGCGCTCTAACCGACCGCGGAGAAACATGGCAACCGGAGGTTAAGAACCGAGGTTAAGGCGCGACGAACGTAGAGAGAGAACGTGTGTAGATACCAAATGCCACCCGAGGGCTATCGTCCATCCGACACTGGGTTACCGACTGATAATCACGGTCGTTAACTCGCGGGGGTAAGAAGACAAGAGGAGTGTCACGGCGTGACAACAATGTGTCATCGATCGTTTCTTACGAAGGAAAGTTCACGATGATAACGGAAACGATCATCATCATCCTGTGTGGCATCGTGGAACGATTACGTAACCGATCGATCCCTCCAGCTCCCTCTCCATACAACCTGTGACGTAACCGGAATGACAAGAAACACGGTTTTCGTATCCGTTCAGGGTGAATAATCTGTGACACGTGTACGGTGCGTGGCTTTCGAGGAAACGCGACCGAGTTCCGTTGCCACATTTTTTTTCCGTCGACCCCCCCCCCCCCCCCCTCCCCCTAGCTCTCACGCTCTATCTATCTGTACGTTTCTTTTTCTCTGGCTATTCGATAAGCGTGAAGCACGCGAGAAAGGGTGGGTGTGGTGGAGTGGAGGCAGCTAGAGCGAGAAAGAGAATAAAGGGGGGGGGGAGGTGACGCGCATTCTGCTTCCTCGGCCCCCGATGTTTCGAAATACTCCGGCTTTCATTCATGAGCACGCCACGCCGGAAACGAGTCCCTCTCGTGGAACTGACGCGTCGTCGTTGTCGTCGTCGTCTCCTCGATTCAACGGAGTGATCAATGGTCGTTATCGCGCCAGATAATTTTCTAGGGCCGATAAAAGAGGCGCCAGCATTTTTCACGATCGACAGCAAAGCAAACGCGGCCTCACGCCTACCGCTCGTGTTACAAAGTGGCCTCGTATTATTCCCCTCGATCGCGGTGGTCTGTTTACCTCGGACGTATAAATTAGCGGTGGAGGATAGCCGTTGTGGCGTATCGCTACTCGTTGTCGAGACCCATGTCCTACATTCGCCCAGACAATGGAATTCGTTCGTTCGAATTTTTGGATTCGAATACGTTCTTAATTGTACAAATTCGTCGCTGTACCGATAGTTTTCGCTGTGTAATGACAATTTCTTACTGCGTAATAGTAACACCTTCGAAACACTACTTCAGGTGTCGACAAAATTGGATTACTTTTCGATTTTATGTAACTGTAGCATTGAAAATGTGAACGTTTTGATTCTAGTTACCAATAGGAATCGTTCCTTATTACTAGACATTTGTCGTGTAGATGATTATTCAGAACTCGGTACAGTTAAACTTTTAACGAAGTTCATAAAGCAGCAAACATATTGTTTATAAAAAAGATATCTTAAAAAATGTTCGAAATAATCTTAAAATGACTATTGGTTATTGATTGTACGAGTAGAAATTGTTATACAAAACACCGAATTAACTTTTTCGCTTTCGTACCGTAGGTAATAAAGCTTGCAAAAGATTTCAGAAACTGAATTCTTACAATATTTTAATCGTCTTCATAAGAACGTACTGACAACTCATTCTGATTATCTTTGGTAGTTCCAACATTTATAAAACAAATAAATTATTATCCGACCCCAATCATTATAAATTGGTCCAGAAACATCTATATTCGCATAAACATCCGCAGACTAATTACCTCTACAATTCTCTTTGGGGTAGAAATTGTACAATAATCGAAACAACAGCAGTTAACAAACACGAAAATACCTAGAAAATGGTACCTACCATTAACTTCGGCTACAATTCATTCCAATGCACCGTCAAGCTAGTGCATCTTCCCTATCGTCCTAAACCGATACGTCGTTCTACGAAACGACCACGGTTCACTTTCGAACGATCCCGCGAGGTCGATAGGTCGCGAGCGTCCGTCTCGTCCCCCGGCAGTATCGGTCCCGAGGATCGCATCGATAGTCCCTTTCTCGGGTCGAGCGTGCCGCCGTGTCTTTCCTTCTCCCATCAGGCCGCTTTCCCTCTTCCTCGGGGTCCTCCCCCCCCCTCCCAGATCGTCTTTTAGATCGATCGCTGGAAGATCGAATTCCAGGCCCGCGCGCCACCACGCAGCGCCGCTTCGACGACCTAGAAAAGAGCGCAGAGGCCTACCGCAGGGGCCCCTCGTGGAAAATTTTTCATTAAGCCTTTCTCTCCTACCTGGCGCCTGCGCCTAATCCAAATGCCTTTGCCTGTCCTCCCCCTTCCCTTTCCTTTCCGCCGTGTGCTCCCCCTCCACCCGCAACCCTCCCCTCGCTCACCACCACTCTTTCACCTTGCCCAGCGTAATCCTTTTCTCTTTCTCGGTCTTCTTCTCATTCCTACGTCTATGAATGGGATTCTTTCGAGCCGTCGCGTTTCACCGGGGCACAGACACGGCTGTTAAGTGTGTGTGCGTGCACACATACATAATTTACAGAGAGACAGAGAGAGAGAGAGAGAGAGAAAGAGAGACATAATACGCCGCGTGTGGTTCCCTCGTGTGGTGTATACCTTCACGGACGAGTAATCGCGTGTCTCTTCTCTTCTTCCCTCGTGTATGCCGCCGACGACGACGACCAGAGCACCTTCACGCATTCCAACCTACTCCCATGACGAAATTCAAGACGAGTCGTCGGCCCGATAGCAGCTCCTCCGTTTTCTTCGTCGACGGCGGCGGCGGCGGCCCTCTTCTTCTCTTCTTCCCGTGTATGCGTGTGTCGTCCAAGAACAAACTTAGCACGGTCGTGTCGAGAGGGGCAGGGAGGGGAACCCGTTTTCGGAGTTCCAACCGCGCACGGCCCCGAGTTGATTCAAGAAACTCTTAAGTGGTCCCGTTTAAGATGGCCCCGGCCACCGCGGTGGCGGCCACCGCTAGGGAAAACGAATTTCGTAAGCTAGAGCAAATTGGAAATGCCTGTATGGGTCGGGCGGGTAAGACTCGAACGGGACACTCGAGGATTCCGTGACTAGTGTCCCTCTTTCTTTCTTTTATTACTCGGTTTCTTATTGTTTAACTTGATCGACGGAGACGGCGAAAGTTTCAGTGGCTCGCGGAAGCGTTTCCTTCCCGGCCCCAAGGACCTTCGCGAAACCGCAGAGAGACCTTCGTGAGTCTGTCAATTAGGATATCGTCGTAGACGGGTCTTATCGTTCGTGAACCACTTCCTTATCCGGTTACACGCAGCTCGTGCCCGGCGCAAATCTTTCCCACTTGATACGCGCGCAACCAGAATTGTCCAGGAGTTTGCCGAGCACGCGTGTCGCTCGCGAATCCTGCGTGATCTCGTTGCAATTTCGGAATAAGGGAAGTGTTGCCACCGAACGCAGTTAGGCGATGGTCGTAACGTTAAACCAAACCGTCATAAACAGGGATTTCTGGACAGGTGCTCATCACGTGCAAAACATTCGCGGTACTTAAGATTGTTTCTTATACAGACTCCTCTCGATTATTGTCCTAAACTCGAGTCCGCGCTGGGACAATAATCGTATAGGAAGGAATACTTCGGACTCTCGTAAATTCGTTTTTTGCCCGAAGCCTGTGCCTCGGCGATAAAATATTTGACAGATTTCACGCTCCCCTCTAGTGGTGGGGGTAACAACTGGACAATAATCGTGTAGAACAAGCCAGTCCATAATCGAGAGGAGTTTGTATTTCGGCGCCGACTTCCAGAAATCCAAGAAACAATACATACACCAAACCCCACTTCTTCCAACTCATACTACCACCTCTTGAGCCACCTACTCCAAACAAAATTCTGCATTTTCCACCAATCACGAGTCGATCCGTTCCAGCAAGCATCTATACATTCACTCATTCATCAGTACACATTCGACAGTCAACAAGAACACATCGATCGGTCAGAACGCAACCAGTACACACATACATCACATTGTTAAGTTTATATTCAAGTCTAAGTGTGTTACTAAGTTGTGTCGAGTCATTTAAAACACATATCAACATCTTTCCAACGAGCTCCGCGGTATTAATTTACCAAAAAGCAGTGATTAATCGCGAGCTTATCACGAGTCACCGCATCAGGAAGATTGTTGAATTTGGACCATCGTCTAGTCTTTTTGGATCACTACTGTAACTTGTGTGTGAGGAATTTACGCTATGTAATGGACAATATGTGGATCATACTGGTGGTTGCATTAACCAGTTAACTAAATTTGTCCACGCCTACTTTATCACTTTAGTGACAATATTTGGTACATGTCTTGACGATTGGCACTACCAACCTTCTTTAAATGACACCCAAACATTAGAAGAACGGTGTTGCTGTGACTGCTAGTGCCGTTATTTATCGCGACCAAACAAATTGTTCGTGAAATAAATATTTGGAATAGTCTTACAATGATTATTCGTTCTTGATTTTATGAAACAAAAAATTGTCCAAGGTACCAGAAAGATACAGTGAGTGAGTTAACTAACTTACAAGGGATGTTTGCAAAGTGATACAAGCCGATTTTTTTATAACTGTACTAAATTATGTATAGGACCGATCGAAGAATTTTGCCTTATTTGGTTGGTGATACTTTTAGACTTCAAGGGAGAAACCACCCCTTTTATCCAAAGCGTCCGTTGTACTTATTCGTTTGTAACTCGTGAGCTACGAGAAATATCGAAAACAAGTTTAGACAAATTTCACATTGTTTTTAGTTGTACATATATCGATAGGAAAAATTAAAAAATATTATTTTCAGAATTTTTTTTTTCTCGTACCAATATATGGACAACTAGAAACGATATAATGTTTGTCTGAACGTTTTTTTTTATATCGTTTGTAGTTGTCCATATATTGGTACGAACAATTTTCGAGAAAAGAATTTTTCTAAGAATAATTTTTTTTTTTTTTTTAATTTTTCCTACCGATATATGTACAACTAAAAACGATATTAAGTTTGTTTGAACTTTTTTTCGATGTCTTTTATGCTTCACAAAATACAAGCGAAGAAGTGAAAGGAACGTTTCGGATCAAAAGGGGTTTCTCCCTTAAAATCTAAAAGTAGCAACAATCAAATATGGCAAAGTTCTTCGGTTGGTCCCATAAACAATTGAGCAACGTTACAGAAAAATTGTTAGTATACAGGGTGGACCACGAAACGTGATCAGGTTAGATTAGATTATTCTACTGTTTACTGTTTGATCGAAAATTACATTCAAAACATAACTGCATCAATGCAGACGTCATAAACAGAACTAAACAGTCGTATCTGAACCGTTTACGCGAGTGTATTGCAGTTGGTGGACACCATTTCGAACATCGTTTTAATTAAGGTAAATGATATTTTCTTAATGTTTCTTTGGTTTAAAAAAAAAAAATTATTAGTTATGATTTTAATTCCATCTGAAAAAAAACTGATGATCTTGAAAATTCTGGAAAAAAGGGTTGATAAAAAATTTGCTACAATTTTGAAGCTCTCCTTGGCTCACGTTATATTAGCCAAAATAATTTTCGACCGTACAGCTAGTAGTAGAATAATCTAAACTGATCACGTTTCGTGGTCCACCCTGTAGAAACAACACATATTGTGTCTACCATACGGCACAAATTACTTACACAAGTTGCAGCAGTGATCCTACCTAGACCAGGGGTCGGCAAACTACGGCTCGCGAGCCACATGCGGCTCTTCGGGTACTTACATGTGTCTCCGAAGTAAAATTGAAAATGAAAAAGAGTAATCTATTAATACCATAACTTATTATATTACTTTAAATTTTCCTTATTTGTAAAAATATATTTATGATTCTCGAACAATATTTAAATTGTTGCCAGTCACAGGTTCGGCTCCTCCATTTCAAAATTTTGCCGACCCCTGACCTAGACGATGGTCCAAATTCAAAAACCTTCCCCAACCCATTAATTTCCTCTAAATTTCCTCTAAATTTCCTCATTTATATTCAATCAACCACTGCTCGATCCTTCTCAGAAATTCATCGAAACAATAATGATCCTTCGCATAGCTCGTAAGCAGAACTCGAGTGAACGTCTTCGACGCGTGGTGCCGTTGTCCCTTCGTGAACAGCCGCGACACACGGGCTAACGGTGCTTCGAGAGCCGTGTGTTGGCCGCGCCAAGCGTGAGAAAGAAACGTCGCGGGACACGCGCGATAAGCCGTCCTACGTATTGATAAAGGAACTCGCCGCGAACCAGGGGCCCTCGGTGAGAAATCTCGAAAAAAAAAAAAAAAAGAAAGAAAGGGGTATGGGGTTCGGTCTATCGTCACGGAGGATCGCACGGCGAACCGAAACCGCCGTCCCTCCTCGGCAATCCACCGTGGTCGGTACATAAATTTCGGCCCCTCGAAACCGTGAAATTGGAACCGCGTGTACGCAGAATCGATCCGCGCGCGTGGATGCCGCACTGGCCACCGCCGCCGCCGCCACCGCGATAATTAACTGCAACGGTGCGAGACGGGCGTGAGGCGGCTTGCTGCAACGTCGACGGCGAAAAATGGGCGGAAATTCGAAGGAACAAGAGAGGATCGTTGAAACACATATACATGTACATATACAGAGGGGGGGGGGGTCGCCCCGGGTTTATGGGCCACGTAAACGCCCGCGAAATTGCCCCGTTCCTCCCACGCGACACGGTCGTTCACCCGAAACGTATGATTTTCTCGTAGCTTCGACGCGTCGTTACCGCGGACGGAGCAACGACGCGTTTTCGACAGGCACGTAGCGTATTACCGTGTGTGGTTTACTTGGACATTACGAATCGATGAGCTGTTTACCGGCTTAAACGTACTTGGAACGAGCTTTTCAATTAACTGATACAGTAAATCCTCGATGAGTGTTCGAAGGCTTCTCGGCCAATTAACCCTCAACGGTTTCATGTTTGACCCCAAGGCAACTTGAGACTGAATTTCCTGTAAGTAGATATTGTAGTAGTTGTTTCAAATTGAAATTAACACTTATAAAACATTTGATTCTTACTTTACATTATCATCTGAAGACTGTTCAGTAATTTTTTCAGACTAAACTAATTACTAGTTTTGGTATGGTAACCGTTTAAAGTCTGTGGGGCAACTGTGACCCCAGTGTGACCGTTATGGGTTAAATATTTCATAAACTAATGGCCGCATGTGGGTGAAACAAATATCATTGGCTTCGGAATTCTGGGCGCTATCATTGGGCTAAACCTTAATAGTCAGGGTTACACCTGGGGATCTAACCTTGTCAGTGTCGAAGAGCCCTCGGACACTTATCGATTATTTACTGTACCATAGATTCTGAGTCGCGGAACTGAGTGCAACACTTTTAAGAATCTTGAAGGGGTTTATTCAGAGATGGGTAAACTCATTATCTAGATAAATAGTCTCGAATAACGAATATATGATAAAAAAAACGTTTCGTCATTTTCAATCGATTAAACGAGGAAATTCCATTTTTCGTGATAAAGTAATATTTCTTCTTGAAATGAGTAGATACTAGGCATACCATTCTTTAATCTTATTAACTGTTTAATGGTCAAGGTGGCGATATTAAATACTACTACAGACTCTTTTCGATTATCGTCTGGCTTGTTCTACACGATTATTGTCCAGGCGTTATCCCCCCTGTCAAGCGCATACTTAGTTGCCCCTCTGCTGTTTTTGCTCGAGTTTCGAGCATAAAACGAATTTACGAGGGTCTGAAGCATTACTCCCTACAAGATTATTGTCCCGTCGCGGAGCCGAGTTTGGGACGATAATCGAGAAGAGTCTGTACTACTTTTCTCTATGTATTATTCGAATAAAATTGTGCCCAACTCTGTGTTTATTCATGTTACACGTAACAAAGTGTCGTAACGTACTAATTGTAAGCTAAATATTTCGGAGTTCGCAAGTACCTCCCTAAATTAGGTCTGATCTGTTTATAAAATAGCATACGGTCTTATATACTATCGCTCTGCGGTAGGGAGCAGATGCTTGTGGGCCTTAGTACAAGACGAGTAAGTAAGAGTTCGGACTTTGGGCAAAACAAGGGTGGCTAAATTATTTAGAACAGAATAGCACAGTCGCGGTTACTCATACATTGAATAAAAGTACATAATTATTGGTCATCCAACGAATCAATCATTACCACGAGGATCCGATAGTGAAAACCGATCAGGGGACACAGCAAGTGGACGTTCCAACGGTAGTTCTCTGCTTATTTCCCAGCTTTGGAAAGAATTAGGCGGGAAATTCGGGAGGTCTGGGATTCCTGGAAGTTGGATAGAACCCGCCTGAAACCTAGAGGGGAATGGAAAAAGAGCAAACCGTGGTGAAAGAGCGAAAGAGAAAGAAAGATCGATGGGTGTGAGAGAGTGACGGGTGTGATATCCCTCCCGGGCGTTACGGCGGGCGGGTGTTACCATTGGGCGAAGGGATGCGCGGAGTATAAGAGAAGGGGGTGGGAGAAAGAGAGAAAGAGTGGGCCAGTGGCCGAGAGGATGGCGCGGTGGAGGGAAGGGAGGGTTCTATAGGAATTATATGATGGGAAGGGAAGCAATTATTGGGATGATGGATGGCCCCGGGGCGCCGCTGTAGTGCTTCTCTCTAACCAAAGATCTTTCTGTCCCTCCTTCCCCCATATCTCTCTCTTTCTCTCTCTCTCTCTCTTAGGCTGTCCCCCACTCTCGCGCATCTTCTCTACGTCCATGCGTCTCTTTCTCTCCCTTATCGCCACCCATCGGCACTTACCGTCTTCCTTTCTCATTACCCTCCTACCTCGAGAGTCCCCTCGAGGAACCCGATTCACCCGAACCGACTCGATTTCGCGAGCATCCGATCGGCACGATCCACCTCCCCCCTTTCCTCGTCGTGCCCCGCGAGCCGGTCGAACTGAACAGGAAATCACAGATTCGCGATGACTAACGGCCGGGAAAAGTATTCGGGATCGATTCGAGGTTCGTTTGGTTGGGCGACGACTCATATGCGTGGGTAACTGGTCGATACGATTTAGATACTTGGTGATTTTTTACGGTTGTACTGCAATGGGGTGTACGATGAATTAGGTATCGATTATTAAGAGTGAAATTGGAAGGTTTTAGATTATTTATTCTGAGTGTATCTGAATTTACTTGTCAATGGTAATATAAATTTGTTCTTTAAAATAGGAATCCTGGTCGATGCTGTGTAAATCCTTGGTGGTTTTTGATGATTGTATCGTGTGGGGTATGATGAATTGAAAGTTTCGATATCGTTTATAAATCTTGAAATAGGAACAGTTTAGATTATTTATTCCGAGTGTAACTGGACGTAATTGTCAATGATTAATACAAACTCGTCATCGAAACCCAAAGTCTGTTCCCCAAAATATGTCTTCTAGGAGTAGCGAGGCTATATGTATTGGAATATTATAATTAATTTGGAATTGGAGTTTCATTGGATTCTGAAGAATCACTTTGCTATTAACTGACAGTCCCACAATAAACTGTAGTATCGTGCTATGCATACCTCATAGGATAATTGACAATCCATGCCTAAAATTTGATTACATCCTGCATTGAATTCTCGTAGGAGCAGTAGTTTACAATCCATTCCAAAATTTCATTATCAGACTGCGGATTTTATGCGTTTATAGCAAGAGTGAATGCATAGAACGTAATAAAATATAAACTTTAATAATAATAATAATAATAATAATAGTAATAGTTTATTTACGGGTCTACACCCTTTGGTAACAAAATACAGAGTAATTCGGATACATAGTTGATAGCCTGTAACGGTACATTCAAGTTGCATAATTTTTCGATCCTATTAATGAGTACAGTTACTTTCCGAAAAGAGTTTGGAAATGCCGGAAAAGGTCGATAACATTTAGTAAATGTATTAATTTATTCCCAAAAAAACCGTTGACAAAGAAAGTGAGTCTCTGCGTATGTCTAGTTTTCCAAAATTTATCTGCTAAAGTTTCAATTTGCATAAACATCCGCAGTCTACTGATTATACATATTCCATTGAATCTCGTAGCAGTCAACCAATTCTTTTCGCCGTACTAAAAACCATAAATCCTTCAAAAAATTCTCAGTATCATGTCAAAAGTTGTACAACACTCGCATAATAGGATAACACGGCAATCAAAGCGTTCAATCGAACGATTAAAAAGAAACATCCCTCAACCCCTTGCCTGATAACATCGACTTAGACACGCGTAGAAGATTTCAAACTGTATTTAATAAACGTGAATCCTATTAGTTTTCTGTAAGTCGAAGTAAAATACTATTTTGCTAGTATTAACATTTACAGTAAATCTTACAGTCTTTTTGTACCTAGGAAATTATTACCAATAAATTAATTCTGAAAAAATGTACTCGTCAAGAAAATCGTAAAGCAAGGGGTTAAATTTACGGTATACCTCGACTCTGCAGTATGGCCGTTCACCTCAGCTTCAAGATGCCCCGCGACACCGCCCTCGAGACCTCTCTTCTAAATGTTGATTTCGGGTTCCGCCAATACCCGGAGTCTGCCATTTAATTCGATTTACCTAGCCGAAGGAGGGGGGGATGGCAGCAAACGAAATTGCGTGTGGTAAAGGGCGTCGTCGTCGTCTTCGTCCCGACGACGTAAGAGCCAAAGGGGGTTGCCAGCCGCGATATTCGAACGCACGCACGCCCTTGCCTCTTCTCTTTGGCGCACGCATGCGTGTACACGTTGCTCGCCGGTGTATAAACCGAACCAACGGGGGGTGAGAGAGCGTGTGCGTCACTTAGGAAGGCCCTTAAATGGTCGGCCGCGACGAAGGGAAAACCGGGATGTGACGGTCGAAAGCCACCGTCGGAGACTCTCGGGAACTATTGAATTAATTTCTAATCATCTTCGACAAACGCGCGGTCGGTATGGTACCGAGGCACGCATTCCTCTCTTTAATTTAATTCCCTTCGATTTTTCCTACCTCGAATTACTCGTTTCCCTAGGGAATCCTGATCCGAAAATTCAGAATGGAAGAAATACCCCGTCTCAGGTTACGAACACAATGGACGCCGACGATAAGGTGTTAAGTGACGTTTTATGAAGTTACCGTTTGACTTTCGTTTAGAAGATTTTTCACCAGGAGAATCATCGTAGATACAAACGATGAGGTAAACCGTGCTTTCTGGTTAACAGGTCAACCCTTAACCCTCGAAGACCACACTGGGTTATGGTAATCCGGTCCGTTCGGAAGACACCTGGTATATCTGAACGGTAAGGGGTGGGAAGTTAGGGCTCTGGTGTTTTATTAAAAGACTTGTCAATATTTTTGTAAATGTTTGTTCTGTTTATTTTTGTAATTGTAGAGTACTGTAGAACTTCGGTCAAACTTTGGTAAACTTTCTCTATGGTTACTATAAGTTTCTATAAACTCTGGTACATCTACGTATTATTATATATCTAAACTTATTGTTTATCCTCTAGACTTCCATATACTTGTATATTGTATATTATTATTATAAAAGATTTGCGTCTAAATTGCTTATATATTTCAGACATAGGCAAAAGAACGCTCAGGGTTACTGTAACTCATGTATGGTCTAATCTAATCGGTAGGGTAATATAGTGTGATCTTTGAGGTTTAAGTGGGCCCACTAGCAAAATCAAAAGTGGACGCATGGGGTCTGCAGTGACTTCAAAGTTCTTTTTAAAGTGTAAGTAGACCAAGAGATATTAGAAAATAAAAACGAATCAGTTTGATAATTAGCGTTTATTATTTTCACAAGAAACAGAGCCCAAATAAGTAAACTGAAGTGGCTACGACTCCATGCACCTATTCAAAGGTTAGCAGTCAGTTATCGTCCTAGATCAAGGTATCGCGTGCGCTTCCATCTTCGAAGAAAAAACAGGAATCCCCTGATCCGGTGCAATACCTTGCCCAGGATATTGCGCTAACAGGACCCGGGGATCTCTCCTTCTTCTTCGTCCACCAACAGGTAGACGGTTCACGGAAACCGGCGTGAAAGGTCCCAGAGGCGCGCTGCTCGTATGGTGTTTCAGTTCGCTGCTCGTACGCTCGCTTTTTGCGCCGCGAGCACCGACAGGATCTACGTATAGGCAACCTCGAGGAAACACTATTTACTTGTTAAATGATTGTTATTCAGAAAATTAGTATTTTGTCATACCACTGACAGATTCTTCAGGTACTAATTATATTCCACTGAATGTTTCCTTATTTTATGTTCAGTCAGCAATTGTCTATATTTATTATTTTGTTAGTATTCTCTTTAAACTACGGATTTTATGCACTTACAGAATATATCCGGTCGTGTGAAATTCGGTTATAGGAAGAAGTTTCAGGAAGTTCGTTCAAGGTTTTCGTTTTATTTCGAGTTTACCAGAATCCTTAGGAAGGTAAATCAATTTTTCGTTGGGTCCACTTTCAAGAACTGAATCCTTAAAATTTTGTATTTGTATAAACTTACGGTGTAATAACTTTAACAAATAATAGAACTTAGATTACTAGACTGTATATGTTTACGCAAATATACAATTTTATAAAGTAGTTTTTTGAAAGTGTTAAATGTTTAGGGGTCTAATCCACTTTCAAAAAACTAATCCATAAAATTGTATATTTTCGTAAACGCATACAGTCCAGTAACCTAACAAATATTAGAAGTTGGGGTACTACACTGTGGAAGTTTACACCAAATACAAAACTTTAAAGATTAATTTTTTAAAAGTGGACGCAAAGAGAAATTCATATACCTTCTGAAAGATTCTACAAGTTCCACTATTTCTTCAAAGTTATTCCATTTGTTCGCCTGTATAAGTACTTCATGGAGTATAATATAACCCTTTCCTCGGCGTAAGCAGCTCCAATAATCTTCACCACCAATATTCGAATCCCCGAACCGTCCAAGCATCAAGAATCACCGGATCAATTCCAATTTTATTCATTCTCCTCGGATCTCCGCATGATTCGTCGTCTCTCCTGGCCCAACGAGAAATATGTAACGTGGTCCCGGGGTTCTCCTGTGCTTACCGCGGCCACTGTCGAAGGTGAGAAAGTGAAGGAATCCGAAAAGGAAGAAAAGAAGCATGCGGCGCAGGCCTCGAAGGTGGAGAAAGAGGCGTAGACTGGCAAATGCCGCGAACGTATGAAAACAAATTACGAGGCGGCGTCTGTTTGTTGTGCTCGGAGAACGGGTTGGAGAAAGAAGATCGGTGGCCCGGGGATGAACGAGGACAGGTTCACGGTGAACATTCTCCTTCTCTCTTTCCTTCCCTCGCTCCGGTTCTCCGAGGGCCCCGGGTTTGCACCGATGCATACGTAAGAGTAGGTAGAGAGGAGGACCGTAGACGGATTCTCGAAGGTGCATTCCATTCCCCCTCCGTCGTTTCCTTCGTGTTCTCTTCTTCTTCTTCTTCTTCTGTTGCTGCTGCATCCTAACCTCGCGGGATGCGTAAACTTGATCATACTCTTGTTGTGCCCCGTAGTCGTCCTTCGTTCTTCTTCGAAAGCTACGCTTGGGTTCCTCGGGATCGCCAGTGGCCATTTTAGCCGCGGTTCCCGTAAACTCTAATTAAACCTTTCTGCCCTGAATTATTTATTACTCGGGATAATCAATTAATGGAATTTCTGGGTAGTGTGTGTTAGAAACGGTATAAGTTAACGATTGCAAGTGGTACCACACGACCAGAAATGTGTTAACCCTTGGAACCCGAGGGATCCTGAAAGTCTTGTAGGGGACAGTCGATCCGCGATGATAATTAGAAGAATTTTTTTCTTCAGTTCACATTATTAGAAAGTAATTGAAACTCGGGTACATGATCAACAAATGATTAGTGAAAAAGTGGAGAAGGGCCATCTACCAGTTGTTAAATTTATTTCAAATACTGAAATAAAGGTCGAATCGAATATTAATTTGGCATAAATCTCAGTAATTCCCGATACCAAGTGGTAGGAGACTTTACCCTTACGGGAAAAAGGGTTTTCCCCTAGCGGAAGCCAAGTTTACACGTCAGTGTACCTACTCCAAAGCTGAACACCTATAGAGAAGTTCTTTTTTCTTCATCACGTGCTACATAGAAATATAAATTATCATTAACATTATGTCCGTAATTTAATTATTATTTAACGTAACTGGATATAGTAACGTGAACTCCATTTGTCGGTGCCCATTAGCCACAGTTGCCTGTTCCCGTCCCGTATCGGTCGATCTAAACGAATCCCCGAGCCTGTGATCAAACAAATGAGGCCCCGGACTAACGTGCCGCGTGCACGCACCCAATTTTTTTTAAATTTCTACCAATGTAAATTAGCTGTCGTGTGTATATATATATATATATATATATATATATATATATATATATATATATCCATCGAGTGACGAGGGCTTGATGATTGTATGAAACACATAACGTGTACCGTCCACCTCTGTTCATGGGGGTGAGAAAGGCGAAAGCATTAATCGGCGCACGGGAACGGCGAAAAGGTATACCCAACGGTAAATTTTCCCCGAATAATTGCTCTTATCGGGGGCGTTAACAAGTGGTCGACTATCTACCGTGGAACGCGCGGGAAAGCAAATGTCTTTCTTCGTTAACGTGTAATTCGTTTATCGGTCAATCGGGCCCGGCCGGCCAGCAATGACCAGCCGTGCGTCGGAGCGACGAGGCTAACGACAGACGACATGAAACCCCCGTAGGAACGATACCGTGCAGGCCCTGTAGAGCCGATAGCGGTGTGTTTGCTCGAGAGGTTAGCGCCACCGCTTTATCATATCGTCTCGACACCATCGCCTGGGCCCCTACCTGCGCTCTTCTCTCCCTCTCGACACCCCCACCTCTACCTTCGTGGACATATTATTATCGTTCTCGAGCAGAAAATCGTTTCGGCTTCTTGCGACACGAGGACCACCTTTCGATGATACAAAAAATTCTGGTCGAAACGCGGCTGGACGGTAAATCTAATCGATGATGGGGGAGGAGGGTGGAAATCGTGTTGGTTTGTGTTAACAGATTCGATGGGTAGTCGGTTTGGAGTTTTCTTGATATAGAATGCAATATGCTAAATGACTGGTACATATATGGAATGTCTAATAATTGGGTAAGGAGATCTACCATTGACACTTCCGTATTATTTCCAATGTTGGTTTTAAATTCTACTTCATTTGTCCAGATGTTAGGCTTCCTAAAGATCAAGTTGCTAATGTAATTTTGGGGTTTGTGATACGTGATCCTCTTCGGAAGAGTTCATCCAGTCGTAACTGTGTTTGCTTCTTGAAGACTTTCTTATTCTGTAGTGCATATTCATGATAGTGCAGCAAATGACATTGAGAATCAATGACAAATCATCGCATTAGACCAAAAGAATCCATTCAAATTGCAAGAACTTTTGAGTAAATACACAGAAGAATAAAAAAAACAGTGGAAGGTATAGCAGCAAGTACGAATAACGACTCCAGTCGTTTTCGCGGAGTAACAAGTTAGTAATCTGCACTCCATTTCAATTTAATATCTACAATTATCAATATCTCGATTGAAAATACCTTTATTGAAATACGTTTAAAATGCAACATGGTTACACTTTTACAACATATTAGAAATTATAACAAAACAATTAGGGGGTTAAAAAAAGAAATTCCCCTCTCCCGAGAGATCACGTTCTAAACTAAACTAACTCATATTAGGAAAGATCCTACAATTTATTATTGGAATTCCATTAGAGTATTCCTCACTTGTGGTTTCCCAACAAAAACTTCCGAAGTTATACAAATCAGGATTACACTTTTACAACATATTAGAAATTATAACAAAACAATTAGGGGGTTAAAAAAAGAAATTCCCCTCTCCCGAGAGATCACGTTCTAAACTGAACTAACTCATATTAGAAAAGGTCGTACAATTTATTATTGGACATCCATTAGACTATTTCTCACTTGTGGGTTCCCAACAAAAACTCCCGAAGTTATACAAATCAGGGTGGAACAAAGTGATGTAGTTACGTATTCATAGGATTGTCTGCTATTCGTTAAATTTCTATTTCCATAAACTGTTCCTCAAAGGCTCTGTAATTTGTCGTGGTTTCGTTGTGAAGCGTCCAATAACTCAAAACAAAGTAGCCAAGTCCATTGCGTAAGGTCTGCGATAGCACATACTCTCCAGCCAGTGAAACGCTCGAGCGCCTCGCTCCGTTCCCGTGACGCGTTGAATTGACAGTGGTAACTACATTAACCTTTGAAGGGAGGCACCGTGTCAAATCGGATTCGGCACACGCCGGTGCACCGCGGATTCGAAATCGGCCGTGTGTGCGCGTGTGCAGCACGCTGGGACCGCGCGCGAGAGGCGAGGAAATACAGCCGCAGTCGTTCGACTGATACAAAGGGCGGAACCGGTCGCGATCAAGCTCGGAATTACTTGCGAATGCGCTTCTTCGGTGAACTCGAGGGACCCGCTGCTTAAATCCTCCATCGACTCTTAATTCTACGCAATTAACCCCTTGCATTGACGTTAATCAGCTGGGACGCTATAACGATTGGAGGAAAGTTTTATTATGATATTTTCTTAAACCTTGTCATGTTCTTGTCTGGTCTGTATCGACTAATTTACAACTTCGGTTAACCTCTTCGAGGATATTACAACTAGAAGAATTGTTATTATTTTAATTTTTCTACTGTATTTATTTAATATACTGTATTGATTTAGTATGAAAAAAATGTTTCAAATAAACCCTCAATATTTTCAAAGGGGCCATCCACCTGTGTTAAAATTAGCCCGCCCCCTGGGGGTAGGGCGTGGGCAAGTTTGGAATCGTAAATGGAAACTTAAGGGTTCCTTAAGGGGTTAAAGAGACACGTGATTACTGTATCAGAGATTTTATTGGGTCAGAAGTGAAACAGAAATTTGATTATCCTTTATTAAGGAGAACATTGTCCTTGATTCATACTTAGCAAATATTGTAAAAGCAGAATCGTTCGACAAACAACGAAACGATCGAGAATAGACAAAGGGGGACGTAACAGGTGGAAATAGAAATGTCAGCGCGATTATTGCCGCGTGGTGGCAATGACGAGTAAAACGCCGCGATTACTCAACGCGCCATTGAGCAATTGTAGGAGGCAAGAGTGGCTCTGTAGCCGACAGTGCTCGTTGTCGTCGTTGGAGTTTGCACAACAGAACCCGTAGTCGAGTGTGTATAATATACACGGCACGAATCGCCCAGTGAAAACGCAAGGACACGCTGGCAGATATAAATTGTCTCTTGGAGCCTAGTCGCGAAGATGCTCGATGTTTCCATCGACAAAGAGACTCTTTGGCTTGCCTTTAACTACCATCCGATCGATCGTGCCGTTCAACGGATCAGCAACGGAAGTCACTGGTGAATCGGATGTCGGTTAGATCGACGTGGAATTCGTTCGAGCAAAATACCCGGTCGATTTAAACCACCCAAGAATCATCCCGACGATCCATTCTTGATCCCCGAAGAACTTCATTCATGGTTCCTCTGGTGGGTTTAAATTCCTCCGCGAAGATGATCTCCCTCTAAAACACACAGGTCTGCCAGTGTCAATAGACACAGAAGAGAAGGGAAAAAAAAAGTAGCGGAAAAACAAACGGAAAGGGCACCACGAGATCGGAGGGGAAACACCACGTAGAGACAGAGGAAGGCTACGGTGGCGAGAGTCCATCGAGCTGTTCTCTGCAACGGACATAGCCGCGCGTGTGTGTGTGTCGATGGAACATAATGAAACAAGAGCAAACGAGGGCCAAAGGAAGGACGCGCCGGTAGTGAAGGGAGTGGACGGCCAGAGGCGGGGTAGAAGGGTAAAAGGCAAGGGCCTTTGATGTTTTCACGTACAAAGTCGAATGCGTTCCCGAGGTGGTCCCGACAGTGGGAGGCCACAATGGCCACACGTAGTCCTACAAGGTGCTATGTTCACATCGTTCTCCATACTCAATTATCATATTGGGTCTGGGACTAGTTCCGTCTGCCCTCGAACCCCGCCGATCCCCTCTCCCCGTATCTTAGGTCTCTGTAGACTGTCTCTTTTCCTCCACTTAAATTTTCTAGTCTTCGTAGACCGTCCCATATCTCCCATTCGTTTCTTTCACTCCGTGACCCAGTGTGTCTCTTTTCCTCGTGGTTCATAGACCAACGAGTATCCCATTCTATCGCTCGGCGTCGTTCAGCTGTTTCCCATGGCCATTGTCGATCGCCTGGCTAGCACGGTAATGCATCTTAAACGGCGGCGCCTCAAAGATCGACGCCTCGGTTCCTCATCGGAATTCTTCAATATAAATTAGATTCTTGAATGGAAGGGGAGATTCTAGATCGCCGCCACGACTTTTGGGACGATCTGTGAACATACCTTAAAGGGGGGGGGGTAGACTCAAGTATGTATATTTATTTATCTATGCGATCGAATATTGGAATACAACTTCCCCTCCACCCCCTGACGCGCGACCTGTTTTTCCCCCTCACCTTTCCTGGAACCACTTCCTACGATTTTTTTTTCTTTCCCACGTCCCCCCTGGGCCATAGGATTAATCGCCGCCGGCCGTGATCGATCCTGTCGCCGGATTCGACTCGTCACGCCCCGGTGAGCCACCTCTCCTCCGCCTCCGTGTGTATTTCCAACGTCGCATGCCGGTTTCCTGGAAGAAAGTGCCACCGCCTACGTGGGGCTAGGACGCGCGGCGTTAGGAGGCCTGCTGCTCCCACAAACCCCCGATCGATTCACCCTGAAACACCAACGGGAGACTTTACTACACTCGGTTCGCGCGCGGCCGCGGTTATATACCGGGCCGTCGTCGCGGCTCTGTGGTGTCTCGTTTCCTCCAATGGCCGCGCCGACTGTTGTTTCTCTCTCGGCTTCGAACCTTCGTCATTGACGAGGGTCTACCGCCCGTTGAGGGAGGTGTACGAACGACGCTCGCACGCGAACAAGCCACTAGCTTAACGTCCCGCCGACACGAGATCCCATTCATTCGCGCCCCACCCTCTGTCCGTTGTTGTTGGCGCCATTCCGTGTATTATGAATCGATACGTACCAGCGTAATCTAGTTTTGGAATCCAGACGATGATTAGAAATCCATTCGATGATTATAAATCCATTCGATAATAGGGCGACACAAGTGTACACGTGTGTACAAACGATTGGTAGATTAGAACGATCAAGGGTCTCGAAGGTGTCCCACGAGTGGGCAATACCGGGTTTCGATTTCGAAACTCTTCTCGATATCCTCCTGTGGATCATCCGTATGTATTTGTTTACCGTGGCGCCAGGGGCCCTGATCGCGCAGGGCTTTATCGTCGTATTTATAAATACGCGCGTTCCGCCACGGTCGTCGTCGTCGTTGTATCAGCCGTGGATGAAAGAACCCAGGAGGAAGATAAAGAGGGACCGTATGCGAGCTGAGAGAGTCAGAGAACACGGGGAACGATGTGTGTATGTGTGTGTGTGTGTGTGTGTGTGTGTGTGTGTGTAAGAGGACAAGCGTAGGTACAAAGCACGGGCTAAACGAGTGAAAGAAAGGAGGGGAAGGGACAGGCGGGGCCAGGGAGGAAAGGAGAGTACCCGTGGCGCGTAGAGAAGCCCACACGAGTCTGGCCGGATACTCATACTTCCGGTCCTACACA
This sequence comes from Dufourea novaeangliae, assembly GCF_001272555.1. Taxonomy (NCBI): domain Eukaryota; kingdom Metazoa; phylum Arthropoda; class Insecta; order Hymenoptera; family Halictidae; genus Dufourea; species Dufourea novaeangliae. The sequence goes on along the minus strand of NW_015373961.1, from coordinate 3,304,956 downwards.
TGGCCGCGCGATGCGTTCGCCGCCCAGGCCCCTCTCTGTCCCTCCGACCAACTTCTTTCCCTGGTTCGCGCGGGCGCGACATTAGCTTGCGTGTGTGGCCTAGAACAGCGTACACCGACACCCTTTTTCTTCCCCCCCACCCCCTACCATCACCCCCGTGGGCACGTACAAAAGGATACGTACAAGCAAGAACGTCACACGTGACTTAACGCCGTGTCCGTACGTTTGCACGTGTACCACGCGCGGTGTGCAACACCGTGGTGTGCGTGCTCTTCCACTGACGTCACCGACGGCACCCTACGAGAGTATACAGGGTGTCCGACCTAACGCGAACACCTTCAATGTCTCATTTATTTTTGACGATATGAAATGAATGTGAAGACAGTGTTATTCGGTTGGGAGGAGCGAATACTATGATAAACAAACATTTTTTTAAAAAAGGTCATTTTTAAAAATTTCTAGGTAATTGGAGTTTTTTGTAAATACGATTACATATTTTTAGTGTCGTTGTGTAATAGTTGAGGTCAAGACCAATCCAATGACATGCAGTGGCGTGACCTTTGTGTGACCTTGAATGCGAGAAATTCACAAATGTATGAGAGTAGATTTAAATAATAAAGTAACTACGGTAGAGGTATTGGTCCAATAATGTATCGAAGTTGATGGGCATCAGTTTGAGGATTCATCGAAATGAATTTTCTGCAAATCAAAAGCAAGCGAGATACTAAAGGTGCTCGTGTTATGTGGAACACCCTGTATAGGTACACACGCGACTTTTCTCCTCGTGGAGACTCGTACACACAAAGGCACCGGCGAAACGGAGGTCGAGTCTCTCGGAGTCATTCACCAGCAGAGTTGCCCAGGGATAGCTACTCGAAGCCATGAACTTGGCGAAATTTTTTAGAGATCCAGGGGGTCTTGTCTCGTGTAGACAGAGCATGTGCGCCCTGTACACAGTGTGGTGCTTATTGGTAATTCACGGCGACATCATTATATAAATAAATTAGTACAACGGGTGCCGGTTAATTAAAACAGTCGTTCAGTTGGGACTATTAAAAATGGTATTACGAACTGCGTCAGTCTGTCGCCGGTTAGTATTCAACATTTGTCATAAAAAATCCGTAGTCCCACTAATATAGAGTAGGTCTCGACGTTTTCGGCCGAAAGATTCGAGTGCTCCCTCCAAAAATAAATAAAACAGACAAAAAAATAGGTCGGTTTAAAATTAACATTTTTTATTTTACAATAACAACATACAACATATATATCAGTTTCTTAATATTGAAATAAGGATTTAAGGGCATGGGGGAAAAGGGTTAATGATATCGTCGCGGATTAGTACGTCTGTCCACGCGAGACAAGACCCCCGGATCTCTACAAAATTACGCCAAGTTCATGGTTTGGATTTGCTATCCCTGTGCAATTCCGATCACCAGCCACCACTGTGCACAGCGTCTCCAACGAACACGTTTCCTAAGCATCTCAAAGTTCGCCACGATCCCCTTTTTCGACCCCCGTGGTCCGTTTAACCCATTGCATCCCTTTCCCTCCTTATCTCACACGACCCCCACAGGGGTCGCCCCGAAATTCCGCCCGTTCCGAAAGGGAATAGAATGAGACAGAGATAGAGAGCAAATTTCGTCTGGTTTGAAGAAGAAGACAAATTAACGGCCGGGGGTTTCCGTTCGTCGTCGGACGCATTTCGATGAGACAGATTTAGACGCGCGGGAGGAGAAAAAAAAAGTGGGTGTAGGGGATTACGTGGCCTGTTTACAGAACGGCCCCGCAGCCTCGGGCGGCTCGCGTCACGCTGAAAAGAGGAACCGTGGATGAAACGAAGGAGAAGGAGAACGAACACGATGGTGAAATAGAAAGAAGGGTGACGCTAGAAGGTTAAGAGGGAAGGGGAACGGAGAGTGAGCGAGCGGCCACCAATTTGAGAATCGGCGACGACCCTGGGCACCGACGACTTCCGGTGGTTCCGTTGACCCCGTGGAAAGTTCGTACGCTTGAGATTCGCTTGACGCAAAGAGAAACGAACACTATTCGTTCGCGATCGCGTTTCTAGAGATGATTCGACTCTTGTTATCCCGTCGTTTGTTACGTTTCCCCATTTCCCATGGACAACGATAAGTCCCCTGATGATGCTCGAGAAGAAAAACACTCAATCCTGTGCAGTTAGTCGCGGGACGGGAAATAATATTAGTCGATCTTTCCTTGCTGCGACCAGCCAGCTGCGATGCTTCAGTTCTGCTCGAGGATCGTTAAAATATCGCCGCGCAAATACGAGAGCGAGAGAGAGAGAGAGAGAGAGAGTGATCTCGATGGAAAACGGCGGTCAGAGAGAGGAAACGAGGTTGCATCGTCGATGCAAGCCGCGGTACGGCGCTAGTCAGCGGATGTTAAAAAGTACAGGATACGGGTGAACACGCGAGGGGGGGTGGTGGTGAGGCCGTATTAGTCGCGCAGGAAGGGTGGTGGCGGCGGCGACGAGGAGGAAGAAAAGAGGAAGGAGTTGGCGCGACGAAGAAGGCGACGGGGACTGCGCACGCGCGCGCTACGTGTCCGCAACTTTATGAATGCACGGCCGCAAACGTGCGCGGCGTCGACGTACGTACGACGGGTACATTCATACGGACCATGAACGTAGGCCACCTCCACCGCCGTCGCGTAGTGCGTAGTAAGCACTCACACTCGACGGGGCCACGTCGTCTACCTACTACGGACGCGGGTAGTCGCTTGGAGCGGTCGATCTGTTGCTCGAATCGTTAAAACGACGACCAGTTACGGTTATTGGTATCACGGATGGGCGAACTTGAATTATGTAGGTAAAAATATCCGGTAATCAATAAGAAACGAAGACAGTGTTTACTGATTGTTCGTCTGGTGAAACACGTCAGTTGAATACGTTGACGCCTATTAGGATTTAACCGTTTTAATACCATAGAGCCGATATATCGACTTTAAATTTTTAATATAATTTAGACGCACGTAATGATACTTAATTTTTGTAAAGTAAGTTTGTATAGTGGGACATACAGTTGGGAGCTGCTGAACGGCACAGTGGCAAGAGGGGCATTTCGCCGACCAATGGTTAGCACTGCAAGATGCTATAACATTACGTCAGTATCACGTGATTACTCTGTTACTGCTCTGTCTCACTTATTTTACGCTCATTCTCTTATCACAAGCGAATTCGATTGGAGGGCTTCTCGTTAGCTCCCAAGTATACGTTTACTGGATAGGAATAATAAAATTTAAAAAAAAAAATGTGAAAATATCTTCATTTTTAAGAGAAATGGCAAACTCGCGAATGCACTGGTTTCGAGATTATAAGTACTGTATTCGATATCTGCTCGTCGTCAGGTCCTAGCATCACGCATTTATCGAGGGAATACTGTATCAAATGAATATTTCTGCTCCTACAGAACAAGATAGGTAATTGAAAATATATATTCGTATCACAACTGTGTTTCTATACCGTTTTAGAAATATTTCGTTATATTTACAACAGCCATTCTCAATGATGCTCCGATAAAGTTCGAGTTGAATCGGAAAAGACGTGCTTAACCCTCGTAAAACGAATGCCAGAGTCATTTTGAACCATCTCTAGCTGTTGACGCATTCTGTATAATTATATGTACATGAAACATATGAACTAGAAAATATGCATAATAATAATATCTATTTGAAAACGGGTTGTGAGCCCTTTGGTACAATATATGGAAGTGTACTTGACAAACAAGAAGTGTAGATATACAAAATAATGCGTAAAGATTTAATAGAGTGTATAAAAGTTTATAGTAACTATACGAAAAGCTTAACAAAATTCAACAAAAAGAAGATGAAATTTACAAAAGTATTTACAAGAATATACAGAAAGTTACGGTATTTATAAAAAGAAATTCTTAATTATCGATAAAATATCGGAAAAGAAAACAGAAAAAGAGAACTATGTAAGAGTATAGAAAATTAACAGTAAAAGATAAAAATTCACACGAATAAAATCATATATAACATTTATAAATATACAATTGTACGCACAATTCTTTTTTGAAACCCACGTACAATGGAAATTCCGCTACAGGTCAAACTGGCCCTACATTCGTCTGCAGCGTCAGTTCCGCACAATTCGCTTTCCAAGTGTTAAAGGACACACAGCAGACGATGTTGATTTTTAGTTTCCATGTATACAATATAAATCGACGAGCGTATCCAAGCCCCGCGCGAGTATTGACGTAACAATAACCCGCGCCACGCGTTTACAGCTACGACTGGCATTAATTCGCAGCCTGTAATGCACCGGGCCTCCCACTCTCTTCGCCGGTTCACGGCTCTTTTCCTCCTTTCGCGCGTTCACGACGCGACGAGGGCGGCGCATGCGCCTCCTATATGTCGTGCAATAATAATTGCACTCATTGACATTTTTCTCCGGTTCATTCACCGTAGGCTGTCGGCCCGATGAAGCAGTCTGGGACATGCGGGTGTTCTGGGTGCCTCGATCTCGTCGATCCTTCCCTAGACTCGTCGCATATTACGATGTCACTGTCACGACGAGCTAATGAACCACAAAAATCTTACCGAACTCGAACCCCGTCAACGGTACAGACACTATTCACCCTTTGACTCTCGATTTCGATGATATGTTCTTCTGTGATCGATTCTGGTGCTCCAGTCGCTGGTATTATTCTATCCTCGTTACTAGACGAGACTTTTTAAACGTTTGTTATTGTTAATGGGGAATATGGCGTTGTATCATTTGTTTATAATGTGGTGTTCAGATTTATCAGTAGATGTATTTGTCAGAGTAAAATATCTTTGAGGCATCGTTGAGAATTTTAATTTAAAAAATTTTTTTAAACATGAAACTATCAATGTTAATTTTTTTAATCGTGAAAATATAATCTACAATGCTCAGACTTCATCTCAGAACTTTGCGACTTAATTTAACAAATACTTCTTAAACAACAGCTGATTGAAAGAAAAGGTGTGGCAACGGAGGGTGAAAAATTAATTTAACCCTGTTAGACAAATGTAATAACACTTTATTTTCATAAAATACGTTTATACAGTGAAACATATGTTTACTGGATAGGAATACTAACATAAAAATACCGTGAAAATATTTTAATTTTTAAGAGAAATATGTTAGTATTTTAGGACGGTATATACCCGGAAAACTTATAAGTAGACTGCGGAATTTTATGCAAAATAAAATTTTACAAAACAATTCTCGTAGACAGGAACAAAATTAGGAATTTCTATCTTCTCTTAAGTAGGTTAACGATTTAAGAATATAATAGAAAAGTCGTTGCATTCGATGAAAGTTTTGTCTTTTACTATATTTCAGAGAGCTAGAGCCTATAAACGCATGAAATCCCCAGTCTACTTATAAGCTACTATAAGGGTTAAGTTACAATGTTAGAAACCGAATACAGACCACGAAATCTACCATCGAACAGATCACGCCAAATCCGCCCGGCCCAATTACATCAATTATTCCACAAAAATATAAATAATACAATTACAGCGCAATGTGTCGGTACTCTTTATGCACGCAATTAAAGTTTTCTTGTCCCGAAGTTACGAGGTGATCAAAAGTAATTTGGCCATCGCGTGGAGATTAAAAAGTGTAATCAGGAACCGATCATCCATCATCGAGGCTTTGTCCCGCGCGCGCCGACAGCGCCCGAAAAGAACGGGCCCCTAGTGCAACGGGCCCCGCATGCAATCAGAGGGAAACACCCCCTCGAGGGCCAGAATCCGTTCTCTCTCGGCATCTCTCCGCGGGTCTCACTTTTTTCCAGCGCGTGCACGTCGACGCTCGTGCTACCGAACGATAATTGCGCTCACGCAACTCCCGGACTCATTGACGCCCTTCTTTTTCCTACCCTACTACCCACGTCTGCGCGAACGACGGTCCATTCACTGGAGTTCCTCCGTTGGGGCTAACTTGTGGCGATACGCTCTCTCTTATTAACGATTAGGTATGAGAGTAGAGTTTTCACCTTATGGGATTTGGCGGCCCATCTGAACTGTAAGTACCGACACCTTAAAAAGCCTATAATTTTAGAGGTCCCGTTATGAAAACGGTGAATAGTGTATTTTCCGTAAAGTAATTTTTCCGAATCAATAATAACACAGGGTTCATATGATTCCGTATCTTCGCCGAAAAACCAATTCTCACGCGTATGTTTACTTCCCTTGTTTACGGGCGTGAATGTTGCCTTCGGCTATTACTGATTCGAAAAAATTACCGAATCGGTCAAAGAACTGTAAAATAGAACTGGAGCAACGTTGCCCAAGAAAAGTGAGCTGGCAAAATACATTGAATGAAATGTATACTCCTATACCTCATGAGTGGTACCATACAGTAAAAGAGGATATCTATTTGCCGCGAGAACGCGGCAGAAACGGCCTGCTGTGGGATGGAAGAAGAAGAAGAAGAAGAAGCAGGAGGAAGGAAGATCCCAGAAGTCCCATGGAGGGAAAGGACGCCTCGCATAAATATGTGTGCAGAGAGGCTGGAATGCCAGAAGAGGAGCGGCGACGACGACGGCGGGGGCGGCGCGGGAGGAGGAATTTCCTGTTGTGAACCGTCTTGGGATGCATCTGCTGCTGCTGGCCTCTCAAGCCTGAGCCACGCGTGCGAGTACCAATTAAGGCGCCACGAGTCGTCGTGATTGGCTCCTCGTGGGCAACCTATCTCTCCTCGCGTCCTCTTTCCTCTCCCGTCTCTGTTTTCGGTCCTCCCCGTACCACGGTTCCCTCCTGATAACGCGTGGCTCCAGTTTGGAAGCATCCGCCGTCGTCGTGTGTTTCGTAACCCAGGCTGGCTGGCTAGGTTCCCCTCTCCTCGCTACGGCATTGGTTCGCGCGTTTCCTCTTTATCTGACCCCGCGACTCGAGCCCTGGGCGGCGTCGATGACGACAGTGGTTTTGGCCCAGGGGACCCGTTTATAGATTTCGTGTCTGTTTTCCGGCTCCGTTTCCCATTGTAAATAAAGACCACACGACCACGTTTGGGGGAGAAACGGGCAGAGGTGCCAGGGATAGCTACTCTAAACCATGAACTTTGCGAAATTTTGTAGAGATCTAGGGGTCTTGTCTGGCGTAGACAGAACATGTGCGCCCTGCACACCGTGTGGCGCTTAATGGTACTAATCCCAGGCGATGTCATAGAAATAAATATATACAGAACAACTTAATACGAATATATACGTAATAATATATATATATATATATAAATTTGTGTGGATGCATATATCGGTGCTGATTCGACGCAGCGTTATATTTTTGAAAATTTGCTCATAAAGGGGACAAAAAGAGGACTATATCTTCATTTTTTCAAATTTTTCAATTGGGTCCTACTATTATATAATTGCATTTCCTTAAAAAAAATCGCAAAATAAATGGTTAAATAATATGTACTCTTAACTGAAATAATTTTTATTAGGTACTCTTATGTCTCCACTATAAACACCCGCAAACCTCATTTTGATCTGTTAGTGCGACAGTTATAATTTAGTGAAAGAAGGGTTGACACTATAATTCAACAGCCTAGAATCAACGATTTTAAAAATTTTCGAACATCTTTCCAGGTACGTTTATATATCACTAAAGACTACAACATATCCTAGTGTCAACAAAATCCGAAATGTTACTCCAAAAAGTAACTGGAATGTTATTCCAAAAAGTTTCCGAAATGTTGCTTCAGAAAATATATCGGCGTATACGTGCGTACTGACGTCGCCACGAATTAGTACCAATAAACGTCACACGGTGTGCAGGGGGCACATGGTCTCTCTACGCGAGACAGGGTCCCTGAATGTCTAAAAAATTTCGCCAAGTTCATGGTTCAGGGTAAGTATCCTTGGTAACTCTGCTAACGAGTGTCCTCTGTCGTCCCATTTACTCGAATGGGCTGCTGCCAGTCGCATGATCTGAACGACACGCGAGCCGACAGACGTCAGGACAGACACCGTGGCCGAGAAATATCGCGCGCAGAGGCCAGTCTTCTAGCCACGAAATCCGAGATAGACCGGTGGGGCATTCGTCTTCCCTTTTGGCCGCGGATGGGTTGTCGTTGTTGGCCTTAAGTGCCCCGGTGTGTCAGGTGGAAGAACCTCCGGAACGGCGGAACAGGGGGAGAAAGCAGACGGCTGAACGGAGCTGGAAATATCCAGAGAGAGCGAGATGGCGAATGACTGCTCGCGCGCAGTGATTCATCGAGCGAATTTCTCTCTCCATTCGTCGTCGTCACACGTCCCACGGATAAATCTTTCCCTCTTGCCCAGCTCCACGTCGTTCGAGCATTTTCTCCTTTGACGAGCGATACGGGACGTGTTCCTTTCCCGGAAAGGGAGAGAATCCGCCATCATCCTCCTGTCATCGTGATCACGGGGGATCGGTCCGTGTCCCTCTGATCGTTCCATGGCGATCAAGACCCCCGAACGATTCCCTTATCCAGCGATCGGCGGTCTCCTCTGTAATTAAGAATACACTTCGGGGAGGGGGTAAAAGGATAGATGGTGTTCCACGGATGGAACACCACGGTGCAAAGTGACGCGGGCGTGTGTTACGTTTGCGCGCATTCCGTCACGTTTTCGTGTCTGTTTTATAGGTTAGGTGCGCCTCCGCGCTCGCCATTGGCGTAACACGGCGGAAATTTCGTCCGTACGGTCGGCCAACGGAAATTGTCTGGTTCGAAGAGAAGAAAGCGACTGGTTACGATCACCGGTGCTACATTGTTTATCCGTATGCAAATCGGTTCGTAATCGTGATCGAGTAGTATTAAGCCAGATTCACACTGGCGGTCACGGTACGGTCAGATCACATTAAATCCGGCAACTGTCTTTATCGCTCGCATATAATTCAATGAGAGAAATATAAGCTAAATTCAGATTGATCGTGATCTAACCGTGCTTTTTACCGCTAGTGTGAATCTGGCCTTAAAGGTCCGAGATCGCGAGGCAATCGTAAATTATACACAATCGTCTGGTTCGAGGCCCCAGTCATCGTCTCAACGCTGTTACCCGATCAACCGCGACGACAAAGTTGCGACTTTCAGTTCCGCCTTCGGGCCAATCTTTGCGGGCATATCACGATCCAGACTTGAGAACGGTCCCGACCGAGTTTATGCTTCCGCTTCGGGGAATGTAACGGAAAAAAGTACACGGCAAATAGAATCGACGGAAGATAAACTCGCGGAGGATAAGTGAACACGCGTTTTTTCGTTCGAACTGTTGCATTCGAGGACGTTTCTCCGAGGAACAGCCGCCGACAATGTAATTTATGAACGGTTTAGATATTCCTCTGGATCAGATTCGGTTGGACTAATAATCTTTCGATATATTCAAACCAGGAGACACGTCGTTATGCGAAGCTGGCGTAATCTTTCTTGAAATGTTGAGTAGGGATGGAATGTTACATAATAAGATGCTTAATGCGTCTGTTTTTTTTTGTTAACAAAATCGGCCAAGAGGCTCTTTTTCGTACTTCTCGATGACCTAAAAAGTTGAAATTTGACATGAAGTGTACATATGAGCACTTACAGATGTAAAACTGCTAAAACTGGAACATTCGAAAATAGATAGTACCTGTGGCCAAAAACAGGTACCGTAGTTGCTTTATGGACCCTAAGTTCATTTTTACTGTAACGGGAACTTAATTTATACTAAAAGAAAAATCGAGATTTTTCTTTATCCTGCCATGCGTAGATGGCGATAAACGTTTAAATATCGTCTGCTTATATTTTCCGCTCTCTGCGCATGGCTGAATAACAAAAAATCGGTATTTTTTTCTGTGGCTTTTTGGTACCATGGTAATGCTTGACGAAGATAGGCATAAATACTAGTCAAACATAAAGTGGGTAACAGCCCAATTCTGGTACGATTATTTAAAAAAGGACCTAATATCTAAATCGAAATATCCAAAAATATCACGGTCTTTGTAATATTATTTATATACAGTTCTTGTCTCAAGACTCCAACTGTATATTTGATTCCTATTCCCCAGGTATTTATAGTCGCATACAGATAACGATTCGAGAAACTCCTACCGTTCACGACAGAAAAATGACATTTGGTGACATTAAAATTGCCATTCGATGTACAGGAAGAGCTCGTTCAACGCACTGTAGTTATCTCCGTCACCGTTCGGTGTCACGCTGCCCTTTCGATCATTATGGATATTGCAAGTGTTCACTCCGAGTATTCAAATTAGCTCCTTCCGACCAGACACCGTACCCAAGTGCAGGGAATGGGACAGCAGGTTCCACGACCGGGTACTAGAATCCCGTGAAGTGAAACGTCGGTTATTTAATCCCCGATCCTCGAGGAATGAAATACTGCGACTACCTCAGCTCTGCAATGAAATCGGTTCTTTAACATGGAACACGTCGCGATCGTCGGTCGGCTACGCCAGTGACCTTAATAACTCCCTCGTGTACGTTCCTCGCGTACCTCGATTATGACGATACACACAAGGTCCGCCGTCTAGCTGGCGAACCGTATGCGCATCAAATATCCAACGTACATTGGTTGTCTCTTTCCCGTGCGCTTCCACGGTATACAGTGAGAGTCAAAACTAAATGTACACCACTACAAAGGTAAGGTTCGTCTAATACTTCTGTAGCATCCAGCTAATGTAAGATATCATGATAGTAATAGAGTAGTTCGATATGATTTTTGGAACATTTTTCGGGATGAGTTGGCAGCCAGAAAAATTTGGGAAAATGAAATTCGGAGCTCGAACCACAAAATTTTGTAAATACCGTTAAACATGGGAAAATTTATGGTTCTGGGGCAGCATGGCAGCCTCTGGTGTAGGACAGTTTATTTTTATTTACAGTACTATGGTCTAATTTGTATATTTAAATATTTCAAAATTAAATTCAAGTGAATTCGTGGATATTTGAGTAAAATCGTGACCCAAAATATGCAGGAAAGATGGTTAAAAATTGCTTGCTGGAAAACTCTTTCAATCAGTTAAATACTCCTCCACAGTCACCAGATCTAATTGTAATAGAACATCTGTACGAAATATTAGATTCTAAATCGAGGGAAATAAGTACGAATAAATCCCGTACTTTCAAAAGTGTGTATACTCACTTTTGACTCTCACTGTATATCCCCTTTTTATCTCTTTCTCTCTTTCTCTCTCTCTCTCTGTTGCTTTTACACTCGACATATATCTCCGGATCTTTCCTCCTCGTGTCTCACCGCGCGTACAAGTACACCTTACGGTCGTTCACACGAGCGCGCGACGGATGGAATGCACGGGCCGCGCGGCGAACACACACGCGTGCGCGACGCTCCGTGCCGAGGAACCGTTAATGAATCTTGCAGTTCTTAGACCGCCCGTGTGCGTCCCGGGGATTGCCGTGAGAGAAGGAACGGGACAAGACGAGTTGTCGGTGTATACACACATGGGGGCCCCCCAAAGGTTTCGATCCTTCGCCACACGAAATCAGGAAGAAAAGAACGCGAGCGTACACGCGCGCGCGCGAGTACGGTCCCAGCTGCACACACGGTGGGAATACAAATCGCGACTCGGTTGCTTCTTCGACCTAAAATTTCGCGACTCGACGCCGTCGCAGTCGTTTTGAATGCATAAACGTGCAACGATATTCTTGTTGCTACACGCGATAGTGGCGGAATTCGTCGGAATTTACTTCCCTGACAAGTTACATGGAAGCAGTATTTGTACTTGGTCTTTTGTAGGGTAAGTCCTTAGTTTTTTTTTTACTTTGAATCATCGTGAGAGAATAATTGATTTTTAATAGGTTTTCTTTTAAATGCCATAGTCTCTTTGGGATTCATAACTTTTCTGTACGATGTAGGGTTTATCAATTTTCCCAAGGAATCTTCTCGAAATGCAAAAGACCACTTGTGGTTGGAATACTGTCGCACTGCCGCAACAGTCATCCTGATGTTTTTCGAACACATAACGAATGAGATACCGAGAACCACCCACCGAGAAAATTTAACGTTTCATCGATAACCACAATACAAATACATCAAGAATCGTGTAATTGTTCGGAAGTATCGAGATGCAGGCTGCTAGAGCGTGGCCAGGATCATAATTGTACATTCCTCGAGTCAGCTTTCTCATTTCGCCTGTACACACACGCTATACACACCGGGGTGTGCCACCCACAATGCCGTGCCCCCGTTCCATGAAGGAAAGGAAATGTTGATCCTCCTCGGTGGTGGTGTGTACGTCCTACGAGCGGGGCGGTCTCGTTCGCTGCTTTTACCCGGTAAGAAAAACTAGACGAAAGCGGAGATCCCGCGCGTTTCGGCGAAACCGACCGCCGCTGGTCTCCGGGCCCAAGCATGCGATGCTTTCCCACACATCTCGTAACCTTTTTCTCTCTCTCTAGAAAAGCGATAACCGGTTTTTCTCCCAATTTCATCGACAATATTTACGAGCCCCCTCCCCCGCCTTCGTTCCCCCTGCTGGATTTCTGTGAAAAACACATGACATCGGTATGCGTTCGTCACTCGAGTAAACACTTGTATCTAATCAATGGCCGGTCGGTCGGTCAGCTTGCGACAGAACCAACCCGCGCGCGTTCCTTGTCTGTCTCTCGCCCTCTCCATCTCTGGTTTATCATACGGCGCATGAAAATCCGACCGCGTCTACTCTCTCTGGACCGTGGCCATTGAGAAACACCGTGGAACGCAGACGAAGAAGGTGTGTGCATTGGTGGTGGCAGTAATTCGAAAAATTCCCAGCCTCGGACGAAATTCTGTTCGTGTTTCTCGCGTGTCACGGGACACGTCAGAGGCTTAGCAGGCCCGAAAGCACCCACAGCACCCGCCGACGGTGGCAGGCGAGAGAGAACCACCACGGTCGGTACGTGGTTACAGGTCTGTTTGGCGGTGAGCGGTGGCGGTCCACTTCTGAGAACTAACGGGTCTGTTTCGTCCCCTCTTTCAATCTTTCTTCTCTCTTCTTCCCGCTGCCCGTCCTACCACGCGTCCAACTCTCTACCACCCGCGGCAACGCATCGTGTATACATACATGTACAGAAAGAAAGAGAAAGATAGATATTCGTGTGTAAAGAAGGCCTGATCGTGTGTGTGTGTGTGTGTGTGTGTGTGTGGGTGCGTGCATTGCGCCTGCGTGAGTGCGTGTGTAGCAGCGAGCTAGCGAGAGCGCGCACACCGCGGCTGGTTGCCGCCGACGAGTCGTGCGCAGCAGTATGTGCGCAGCCCGCGTCTGCGCATCGCCGAGAGCGTGACGCGCCACCGTTCACTCTCAGTGTGGTGCGAGACGTACCGTGGTGCGGTCGTCGCCTTCTCTGTGAGCGTGGGACTCCGGACGATACCGCGGCTTCCCCTACCGTCGTTGTGTTCATTCGCTCGCGCGCGATCGTACAGAAGGAACGCGTGTGTGCGCCTGTGAGTGTGTTTTCGCGGCTCGGACTGGATATAACAAGCATCCCGTGCGCGCGGTTCGTGTCAAGGCCGGAGCTACACCGAATAGTATATATGCTGGACGCATGGTAATCCCTGTCCGAATAAGTTAGTGTTGTTTGTATACAAGGCGTCTCGGCCGTAAGCCTAGCGTCGTCTTCGGGGGGACACACAAGAAAAGGAATATGTACAAGTGCGTTGACTCTACTACGATGCTCCAGAAGACACACGCCAGAGAGAGACACAGAGTCAGTCGGATGGCGCGCGACGATCGAGAAGCACGTGGCTCCTGGAGCAGCAGCAACAATTTCGGAGCAACCGGTGATACGGACGCGGAAATGGGTGCAAAGGAGGGTGGCGCGGGACGAAGCGTCGAAACGTCGCGTTATGGCGGAACCGTTGGCCGGAAATCGCTACGCCGTACTCTGTCGCGTTCTCTCGTGTCTTATGCTCTCTCGAGCCGAGGACAGTTTTATTTATGGCACCAAGAGTGTCGAACGCGCGTTGTACGACGATACCGCGGTAAGAAACGAGGAGAAACACCGGAAACCGGGACGAGAGGTGATTACCCGGGAATATGAAAATGATTCTCCCGTGGGGCAGCCGTAATTCTTCCGCGAGAAAAGGAGCGTAAAGGAACCGTGAGCGCCAGTGAGTGGTTGGACAGGGGGGAGGAGGAACGCCGAGGAAAATCCAAGCGGCGTGCAGACGCCCCCCCTCGCCGTCCTCCCCGAAAAACACATTAAAGGAGTAACGACGAGCAACGTGGCTTTAACCGGTAATTGGACCATTCTTTTTGCCATTGAGGTAGTAATGGCCCTTGTAGCGTGGTCACGCTACACTACGGTGCGCCATAGTACTATAGAGACTTCCGGCCCGTCGCAGGAAGTGAGACACACGTGTTCAGGCGTGTGTGTTCCCATAATACGGGCCCCTGGGGCTCCTCCTCTACAGTGCGCTCCAGGTTCGATGGCCCGTACGGGAAGCAAGCCGAGCAACGCGCGCAACACCAAGGCACGCTACGTACACACACATACGGGATATATTACCGTTCGTTCGGGGAAACGTGAACCGAGGCAGTTGTGAGCGAAACATCAACGATCGAACGGACACCTCTCTGCCGCAGGCTTCTTGATGTTTCTACGGATCGCGAACGGGACAGCGTAAAGAGTATGTATCTTGATACAGTTACACCGAATATACATTTCGCTCTGATAAAAATCGTTGAAGATTGGCGTCGTGAAAAGTTTCACGACAGACCACCGGGACAGAAAAGATATATCCGTGTTCCGTGGCGTCTCTATAGAAATTCCTGGGACGGGAGCCCACACACACCGCGGCCTACTCGATCGCGCGCGCACGGCCTAAGCGTCGGTTAACTAACCCATTATTCCCACGATTTCGGAAACCGAGTGTATTATTTATCGACATATCTTGTTAAACTTCTTTTCGGTGATCATCGGGTTCGTCGCTCCGAAAATTCAAATCGTACGCCTCCGTTCGCGCGGCGAGAGGATCTTATTATGAATGAATTTTCGGCGTTACATTCATATTTCCTGTGCCAGCGCGCACACCCGCGCACGCCGACCAGCGGTTCTCATCCGGCAATACGGTGCGCGCGGGCGGTCCCCCTGTTTCTCAACGCGGCTCGAAAACCGGGTTACCAACGATCGCGACTAAACGAAACGAGCGAAAGAGAGAGAGAGACCACGTCGTCGTTCCACGCCGCGACAAATATAACTACTTGCGTAACATATGAATAATCACGACTCGAACGGTTACTTTCAATGGCGACGATCTCCCCGATGGTGGAGCTGCATCGGTGTTCATCGCATTCCTGAATACCCAATGCTCCTTTCCATTTTTATACGCGCGTAAGCGTCTTCTACGAATCCAGAGAACATCCGTGAAGGCGGAGAAAATTGTATCGAAACATCGTTTCCCCTTTCTGGTTCAGTTGCTGATCTCCTGATCTACCCGTTGCTCGCGATCGATGATGGGACTCTCGTTTAAGGTATTATAGTTAGGCTCGATTGCCGCGAACTGTAGGAGGGCTCTCGATGGAGGACAGGTACCGGTGGAATGTCGTCTTCAGAGCCCCGATCGCTTCGTGCCTTCTCGGGATACGGTTCTTCGATGAACCCGGGGGGAGTAGACAAAGAATCCCTGAGACTAACTTTGAATATCCACCCGGGATTGTTTTTGTTTTTTTTTGTTTTTGTAAATATTGACGATATATAATATAGTCGTGTAAGAGCCAACATTGTTTCGGCGATCTAGAAAAAAAAAGAGGACCAACGAGCAAGAGGTCTGAGAGAAGCAGAAAGCGAAGGCAAAGACTCTTCTCTCGGGGGCCTTCCTCTCTCAAGTTCATCGCTCCCGCGCATGTGCAAACACGCGGGCCGCATAACACGAGGCATTCATGTGCCCTTTCTCCGCATTATTGTCGGCGGTCGCGCGCGCGCGCGTTAGTGGGACCCTTCTCGCCCTTCTGCCGCGCCTCCCCTTTACGAGACGACGTGTACCCGCCCTCCTGTGGGAAGATATACGATAGTACCCACGTTATACCCGGCGAGGACATCCACTCTCCGGGCTTCCATTGCCCGTTGTTCCTACGCCTTCGATTTCTTCTTGCGGATCGTTTCATCTCTCACGGTACAAGTCCTGCCGCCGTGTGTGTTCCTTCGTTCTGTTTTCGAACCGACGAGTCTGTCCCTCGAGATTTTCCTCGTCGAAACGACGAATGCCCCACACGCACGCGTGCCAACAGCTGTACAGACGCGAACGACGCCCGCGATTTACGGCCTGGGCCGATTTCCTCCTCCGCCTCCTCGTTTCCGAGAACCGGCCCCTGTGAACGCACGCGCGCGGCTCAAAAACGGCCGCGTCTCTCTCTCGGGTATTTTCGGCCAACAAAGCCGGAGCTGATTAAATACGCGATCGTGGTTAGCGTGCCGGGCAATAAAAGCGTCGCGCCACGTCGTCTTTACGGCTCTACCGCCTCTGCTACCCGTCCTGGAATCGTTCGGCTCGCTCCTACGGGGGTGTATACTACTCCAACCGCCACGCGTTTGATCGCTGAATTACTTCACGTTTCCCAACCGAGAATCCGTGCCTCCTTTTGACTCGACACGATAGGAACTACCGGATATAGGGTACGTTGTTATTCGTGGGACTAGTCGTAGATAGAACACGTAGATTGGGATTAAATTTGTAGCGATAATTATTTCAATGTAATTTTATCTCCCAAAAGCAAATATGAAATGGAATCATTGTGGTGGGTAGGAAGCTGAAAAAATTGAAGAATACATAATACATCTGAAGTCTTCTTAATGCATGTAACAAGAAGAAACTGTTAATTGTGATCAGCCACGAGTATCCAATCCGTTTTCATTGGTAGGAGTTCTCGATGAATACACTTAGTGGCATAATTATAAAATCACCCGAAAATTTTCAATTATGTATTGTGGGTAAGATAAAAACGAACCAAATATGTTCTATGTTTGAAATCGTGTTGAGAAGTAATGTTGGCAAGGAAAGGATAGATTATATTCTCTAGAAAAAAGTGGTTTGTTTTTCACCACAGTACATAAGGGTAGTTTTATAGTTATGCCACACAGTAAATACACATTCGATTTTCTCAATGCCCGAATCTCATAAAAATAGATCTCAGACACTCGTAGGTGTTGTACACTGTTGCACTCCTACACCACCATCATTTCTCTTCATTCTGACAGAAATAGCTCAAGAGCGAGTAGCTTCGAAAAGAATGCCACAAGAATTGTTAAAATCGGTTATTTACTTTTTACGTTATGGTAAGCACCGTTTTTACAGTACAATTTCGGAACAACACGATTAGTGTTGTTAAACAAAATTCTTTTATTTACTGGAATGTATAATGAACAAAGGCCAGGGAGTTTGTTTTACCACATCTTTTTTTTCTTTAAAAAAATTCCTAAACATCACCTTCGGTTCAGACCGCTAAAGGAGGAAGGGGCCTTAAAGGCGCCGAACTGGGAAAACCACCATCCATCCTCGTTACAACGTTTCTCAGTAGTCCCGAATGAGTAACGCATAACAAGGTAGAACTCGATATGCCATTTACGTAATCCAGTTCTTCGAAAGCGAACCGATACGACCGTGTCCCAAATTTCCAACGAATCCGATCGATCGCAAAAGCGAAAACATCGCCAAATCCTGAACAGAGAAGACACGCTAGGTAGGTGCTCTCGCGATCCCCTGCGCCTTGGATGTAGCGTGGCCCCGCGGCTTGTTTACGTCGCGGCGCAGAAAGGGCCTGGAAAGAAAAAGGGGGCCCTCGAGAGAGAGAAAGAACGCGCGCGCGCCTTCGCCAAGGAGCATTTAGCGCAGTGGGCGCTCTCCCCTCCGTCTTTCCGTACCCCACCCCCATCCTTGCCGCGTCTTTTGCCACCTCCCCGGGGCCCTCTTCCTCCCTCCCCCTTCCTCTTTTCCTCTAGCGCCCGGCGGGTGCAACGAGGATGGAGGTGCACGTTGCCCCCGGAGTGCATGCACAACGAGGACAGACGAAGCGTGTCTGAGTCGCTGGCCGCCATGACAGAGCGGAATGCATGAGAACGCAGAGCTACTGACTCTCTTGCCCTCCCCTCCAACAAACTCGACGCTCATTCTCTTTCTATCCCACGGCACCACCACGATGTGTGTGTATGTGTGGCTTGGTTCCTCGTGCGCCTGCTTCTCTCACTGTCTCGCTTCATTCCGGGTTCGTTCGGCTCGGAGAATTCTCTCCCGCGTACGGATTCGGCGGACCCCACCCCGCCCTTTAATCTCCATATCAATCCCACTCGCCGAAACTGGCGTGCCTTTAAGCGCGCCGATTTGGAATTTTTTCGGCCCCACGGTCCCCCCGACGTCCCGCGTCGTCGTCGTGTGATCAACGGAAAGACGCTCTCGGGACTGCATGGTGGTTATACAGGGTATTCCAAGAAAATGGTACAATACACAACATGCATGTTCCTTATGCAAATACAAATCGAAAAGTCCTTTGCCGTTTTGTAATCCGAAGCACCATTTCCGAGATATTAGCAGTTAAACGAATCCCAATCAGCTGAACGGTGGGCGACACGTACACGCAGACACTGTCAAGAAGCGGCAACTCACTGGCCCCTATGTTTCTTGACTGTGTCTGCGCGTACGTGTCGTCCACCGTTCAGCTGATTGGGATTCCTTTAACTGCTAATATCTCGGAAACGGTGCTTCGGATTACAAAACGGCAAAGGACTTTTCGCTTTGTATTTGCATAAGGAACATGCACGTTGCGTATTGTACCATCTATTTGGGACACCCTGTATACATAACCTCGTGGTGGGTTTGCACGCTCGCGGCACGATTGTAATCTAAGAGCCCAACGGCTCGTAACTGGTGGTGTATATATATATACGCGAGTAGAACGGTTGCCCGGGACAATTAACCGGTGCCGTTTCCGGCGTCAATTTCGTGAGGTGTCCGTAGACACGGGAAGGAGGGTACGGAGGAGGAAGAGGTGAGAGGGACACACAGGTTTAACGAACAATCCGGCCCAGCATGGGAAAGCACAAGAAGAGTCTCGCCGCGCCACACACACAGGTACAGGTGCTGACTGTCGGACCGGCGGCAGTCGTGTGCCAATCGGTCACATAACGGTCGCACGGTCGTAACACGACCGCCGCCGCCCCCGTGACGTCAGAACGCGAAGTCATACGCGAAGTCCAGAAGGGGGGAGGCGCTCGTGTTTCGCGGTTCGACCGGAATTTCGACATGTGTACGAATATTGCGAGATCCGAATTCTTTTTCACGAATAAACAGCGGATTTTTATGCAAAATAACATTTTCTAAAGACAATTGCTAAAGTCAGGAATCAATATAGGAATTTTTTTCTTTCCTTAAATGTGTTATTCAGTTCAAAATAAAATAGAAACTGCTATATGAATTTCACAGTGCCCTATAAATGCAAAAAAAAAAAAAAAATACGCAGTCTTCATGCGATTCATCCGAACTTCATCCAATATTCATCCAAAATTTCGACCTGTATACGAATCACATGAGATTAGAATTCTTTTTCACGAAATTCATCTAGAAATCGCTGAACCAGCGCCTTATACTGTTAACGAGAAACTCGTCCGACCGTTTTCCTTTCTCGCCGCGAGAATGACGCAACCCCTGCTACCGCAGCCTTGCTAGGTGACCCAGCAACGGTGCAGATCTACGGTGATTTATCGTAGTTCAGGTGTGGTTTCCACTCGATCAAGACAAGAGTTCGACAGCTATGAGTTCGTGATCGAGGACCTGTTACGTCGGTAATATATGTCTTGCGCCTGTTAATTCAAGTTACTATTTCCAACTGCTCGTCGAACGTCGTAAACGCTGGTGGAGAGAGAAGAGAAGGGATGGCTATGTCTTCCTTTCGGTGTATATCCTAGAACTGTAACTGTTCGGATTTTCGAGCTATTCGAATACGAATAATTAATTCGAATAGCACGAAGTATTCGATTAATTCAAATAGTACCTGCGGAGTATTCGAATAGTACCTACAGAGTATTTTAATCATTCATAGTATTTGAATTATTCGAATACTTTGTCCTATTCGAATACATCGTACTATTTGAATTAATCCGAAAACTTCGTACTATTTGAATTAATTCGAATACTTCGTAGAATTTGAATTAATTCAAATACTTCGTACTATTTGAATTAATTCGAATACTTCGTACTATTTGAATTAATTCGAATACTTCGTAGAATTTGAATTATTCGAAGTATTCGTAACAGCCCTAGTATATACCTCTCGCGTGGTTCATCGAGCTTTACCACCTGCGAGGCGCGAGGAATTCTACTCGTATAGCCGGCCTTGATCGCGTATCAATCGGTAATAGCGGACTTTGGCGCGCAGGTTCTCTCCGAGACACGACGACGGCCGCTGGGGTGGAGGTTTCGAGCGCGCCTTAACGCGCAGAGAGACGGCTCTCTTCTCGGTTGGGTCGTTGACTTCCCGTTTCTTCTTTCTTCGAATCCTGGGCCCGGTCCCCGTCCTCGTACCAGGTTCCCCTCTGCTTCGTCTCTCTTTCTCTCTCACTCTTTCGTCCCCTTTCTCGTGTTTCGTCCCGCGGTGCACGTCCGTCTCTCGTTTTTCGTCGGTGTACACACGCGGGACGGTTCTTCTACTCCTCTGTTCCTGCCAGACAGTAAACAACGCCACGCCGTACCCACTCCTCTCATTCATATCTCCCACGAGCGCATCCCGAATTATTTGGATGCCGACGTATTTCGCCCAGCGGGGAAGCGGAACGGGCCACGAGAGAGAGGGTTGGACACACGGCTGCTTTGCTCACGATCCCGCGTGCTCCTTTTTTCCGGTTCAGTAGATAATTTTGGGGTTGCTGATAGATGGGGTTCAACCGTGCCTTCGGGGCTGTTAATTGGTAAAATAGCTGTCGAGGCTGTGATTTTTCGTCTTTATTTAGTTCAGTGAATATGTGACTACTGAGGAGTATTCATACCGAGGAATTTCATGTCTACTTATACAGAGGAATCGAATATCTAATATTAGTATGAGATGAAATTGGTACTCCAATTTGGAATTTATTGTAATAGTCGGAGACATTTTTTTCACGCATAGTTCCTAATTACTACGGTTTTAGAACTTCTTTTTATTAAATTTTATCGCTTCGAGTAACCGATTATACGAGTTGCCCCAAGTAGCTGCGTAATGGTCCGGCCTGTGTATCATGGTAATGGAATTTTAGAGCCTCCCCGATGGATTTACCGGATTACGAGAGTTTTTCGTAAGCACACGCTGCCGGCTCCGACCTCCCTCGAGATTGTTTCGTAAAGTTACGAAAGGTGCAAACAGGAAAATACGCAGATGCGACGTGCGTTCCTTCGTTATGAACCACTGAAGCGTACGCTTAACTGTGGGGAAGTTAAAAGTGTTGGTTCATTAATGTTGTACTGTTCTATAAAAAATATACTTACCACTATAGTAATAACCTAACTTTTGCTAGTTTAGCAAAATTAGGAAAACACTTTGGTAAGATCTTCAGCGTAACCTCTTTGCAAATTACGTAGAAACAATTTCGACATATTCTTCAACGTCTTCATTCCAGACGCATAGTATATAACAAAAATACAGGGTGAAACAAAAAATGGGTTCATAACTTCTAGGGTAGATAGTACTTGCCAAATAACGAAAAAAAAGTTCCAATAAACTTGGGTCGAAAAATTAATATCCGCAAAGTTATTAATATCCAAAAAAATTAATATCCTCTAACCGAAAATTCTTGGAAAATATTATTTTTTCGACCCATGCTTGTTAGGACTTTTTTTTCATCATTTGGTAAGTACAATCTACTCCAAAAGTTACAAACCTTTTTTCCGGTTTCATCCTGTATAAAACTAATTGAGATTCCTGTTGAATCCATCGGAATGTATCGATCCAAAGCATTGATCTCAAGTACATGACTAGGCTCTACGTCCATGGAAATGAAAGACAACGAGCCTAGCACCGCGAACGAATCGGCCGTTTAGCGTTCCCCCCGGCCGGTAACGAAGAGAAAACCGATTAGAATCCGTATTGGAAACACCTGGCGGCCACCTATCCACGTGCACAGCGTCTTCCCCCCGGAGTGTGTCCGTCCCGTTCAACAGGTGCTCATCCGTGGTGTGTGCGCGTCGAGAGACTCGCCGGCTGAAAAGGAAGCCGAGAGGAAGGCGCGAGGCAAAGGCGAAAGAAGTCGAAGGAGAAAAAGAAGATGCTAATTGGAGCGGCTTGTAGCGTCCAGCAGCGCGTGTTAACACGACTTCCAGGTACTCTCGTCTCCTCTCGCCTTCCATCCCCCCCCCCCCTAGCGGGATGAATACTTTCCAGTAGGTGCTTCCGGCTAGACTCGTCGGAGCGGCCTGGCTTCAAAGAGGAGAGACCACTCTTTTGGAGCTCGAATGTGCAAAGCCGACACGGATGGAACGCGCTCTATAGAGAGAGATGAGAGCATGACAGGTATATAACTCGTCGGGGAAAATATTCGGTGACGGGCGAAGAAGAGGGGGTAGATGAGAAGGAGAAGGAACGCTTTTCGAGAAACTATGAATGATCCTCCTCCGGCGTTCTCCGTCGCGCCGGCGACCGTTTTCTCTCTCGTTTCGACCCTCCACCACTTCCCACACCCTTTTTCTCTCATATAACACACCCGTTAGTCGGACGCGCGCTGGACAAATATTTGCTCGAATTCAGGGCGACCGCTCGTAAATTAGAGAAAGACCGCGCGAGAGAAGAGAGGACTCTGAAATTCTTCAGGGCCGTGCCCTGGTTGGTGTATGCGTCTGTCCCCCTCTGTCTCCTCTGGTCCCCCGCGCGCGTTCCCTCTTCTTCTCCGCTTTGCTTCTCGCGTTCCCATCCCCCCGGGTACACCAACACGGTTAGAGACTTTGGTGTCCCCCAAAGCCCCCCTCCGGAGTCTTTGGCCTCCTTGCCACAGCAGGAAATTAAAACGGACCCGGCCAAAGCGGCGGCTTCATTCCTTAGCGTGGCTTCCCCGCAAATCCGCGATGCACGGCCGCTTTGCGGATCTCGTGTGTACAGCATCCCGTTCTAGCGACGTTCGTTGCAATAATCTCGTGCGTTCCTCCAGACGAGCACTCGTTCCCACTTTCTTCATTTACCGATACTATAGTCCGTCCAACGAGACGGGTCAGTAAAAGTAAGCAAACATTCACCTAATTGTGCAACTTTATGGAAAATTAAAATTTTTAATTCTGTATTAGAGACATTACAGTAAAGGTTCTATGAGAGTGTGCTACTTGGGACCGCTTCGAAACTTTCACGGTGCATCAAGAATCGTTTCAACACCTCACAAATATATGTTTTTCCCGAGTCTCTGCAACAAAAGGGAGGGGGGTATAAATTACGCGCTTGACAGGTTCCACGGCCCCCCCTCCCCAGTGGATGGGATGAAGTAGAAACTCTCACGAGGAACTTCCTGTCAAACTCTCATGAAGCCTTTACTGTACTACGTTAATCGGAACACAGTATAATACTGTATTGAAACATTTATTTTAGTACATTTTCCAAGTTAAGAAGTGCTATAAATATAACGTTCGGGCTTGAGGCAATAAATAGATTTAATAACATTGAACCATGAAAGTTTTAAAGCGTTCTCGAGTTTCAAACTCTCATAGAGCCATTACTGTAATGTCTCCAGGACAGAATTCAAAATTCTGCTTCGTTTTAATTTTTAGGTAGAAGAATCTAAAATTTTGAGTTTAAAATTTTAATATTTTAGTATGCTTTTTCATAAACATCCGCAGTCTAATCATCACCTCTCTTTGTTTATAGTCACTGATTCGACTCCTTGAACTAGGTATAGTCTTGTCCAACCGTGTGTACGATTCGTTGGAAGAAGTTAACATACCTGTAATTTCTCAGGCGAAGGATATACTAGGGTCTGTTCACGCGGATGCGTGATGCATGATGATCGTGTCACGCTCGACGATGCTCGGCGTTTATAACTTAATAATCACAACCAGAGCCCCTTCCTGGGTACATTGAAAGGGTTCTACGATCAATTAAAACTTCCTCGTGGAAACATTTGAAATTCACCGACAATTCGGGACTTCCCCGCGAACGCGCAGATGGTTCCGAAACCCCCTCGGTTCCAGCTCCCTCTCTCTTCTCGATTCCTCCACGTCCTTCCTCGGTCTATATTTTTAGCCCATGAATCATATCATTCCCGCGGCTCGTCACCAACGGATTTAGTTCCTCCGGACCGAGACGATTACCTTCGCGTTGGGAAGGCCGTGGAAGAAGGGGGCGGTTGGACGCAATCGGTGAGAAGGGGAAAGAGAGGGAAAAAAAGTCTCGCACCTCGTGGATCGCCGCGGAAGGCCAGCTAGCTCCACGGAGGGAAACTCGTGACCAAATGGAGAGTTAGCCGGCGACGGTGGCTATCTCCAGCGAAGACGCGCGCCTCTGCAGGGTGGGAAAGAAGCGACAAAGAAAGAGACGTTTGTCCGTGGGATGCTGCGTGGTGGATTCACCGCGTTCCTCGTGTGCTCTTCGATCGGGAGATGGGTTGGGAGGGGGATGGGGGAGCTTTGGTCGGGAACGAGACAGCGAAAAGGGACGAACAGTGGGAGGGTGGAAATGCCTGCTGCCAGAGGGCTCACGAAAGAGGGGCAAGGGGAGAGGGTAAGGAAGAAAGACGATTGCCGTTCGCGGGAGGAAGCGGACGATCAGAAACGGTGCGGGGTGGGGTGAGTTGGGCGGGGAAGGGGTAGAGGAGTCGTGTTGGGTGGGGGTGGGGGCAGTGGCGATGTCCTAGCGAAGGTCACGGCCGGGAATGCGGTTTGCGTCCGTCGGTCCAAAGTGGCGTGCCGCGTTGCAGTGCTTCGTCGCTCTCTTTCTCCTTCGCTCTCTGGCTCCAACTGGCCCTTCTCTCTTTCTCTCTTCTCGTCTTCTTCCTCTGTCTCTTTTCAACCCTCTTCGGCTTGCTCGTTCTCCTCTTCTATCGCACGGTGCCGCACAGCAACGCAGACTGCATACTGACCGGTGCCCGCGTCCCGTTCCACTGGCTTCCACTTGTTTACTTCGGCTGCGCGCGTATCCCCCCACCCACCCATCCCCGCCGTGTATGTTCCTCTTAACCCCAACCCTTCCTCCATTCGTCGCCGCTGCTTCTTCCTTCTAACACTTTCTCATTCTCCGACAGAGACGAGTTTACTACTCCTGCGTGTATCCTTTATCCCTGACGTTCAGCGCCCGTTGCTCCATTCCCATCGTCGCCATCGTCGTACACCTCCCCTCTATCCCCCTTTCGCCCGGCGTTTCTTTCGCTGCTCCACCCCCGGCGCGAGAACGTTCACCCTTTTGACTCGAGTGTTTGGCCCGTGGCCTTGCGATACGGTATGCGCGTGGTTTGCTCTGTAAGAAAAGAGAAGAAGGGTCCCTCCGTGGTATGCACGCGTCCACTTGGCCACAACAAGGTGACCAGAATTCTGCGTATTGTTTGTTATCCGGTCTCTTTGTAATTCTGATTTGTTCCACGACACACGGCGGTTTGTCTTGTTAATACGGTTTGCTAGTGTATTTCCGCGTGTCGCTCTAGAATACAGTAAATCCACGATAAGTGTTCGAAGACTCGTCGGCACTGAACATTATATATTTCATAAATCAATGGCCATATATGTCTGAAAGAAATATCATCGGCTTCAGAATTCCAAGCTCCAGCACTCTGCTAAACCTTATTAAAAAGTCAGCGTTACACCTGGGGACATGTTCTTGTCAATGACGAAGAGCCTTCGAACACTCGTCGAGGATTTCCTGTATCCCGTTCATCGATCGGTGGTAGAAAATGTTAATGATCGGGGGCTATTCGATGCTCCGCGGCGACAAGCAATCGGACAACTCGATCGCAGTCGATCGAGACACGCTCTAAAGAAAAAGAAACGAGGTAGTATCGGGCCGATATACCCCGCAGGTAGGAGAAGGATGAGGAGGTAAGCCGCAATCGCGTTCCACGTGGACGGATATCAACGGATTCCACCGGGCGGGCGCTGCATTCCGCAAAACGAAGGAATTTCCGCGGGAGGGTGCGTGATGTAACAACCGGATAGGGTGCAGGGACCTCGGGAGGTTTGACGAACTCTCTCGAATACTCTCTCTCCCTCTCTCTCTGTCTATCGTCGTTCGTCCTCCCCTCGACCTAGCCGAATCCCCGGCGCGCGCGATTCTCGTGTCTCTCTGGCCCTGACCCACCCAAAGGATGCAGTCAACCCCCCTTGCAGTAGATTGGGGTGTGCCGGTGGGGAGCGGTCTCTGAACCGACCGGTGTGTGTGGATAAGGAGGGTGGGACGCGAAGCGACCACCAAGGGGGCTCACTGAAAGAAAGTATGCGTGTGTATCTATACATAAACTGTGTAATTGTATATGCAATCGTTTGGTCGCGCGAGTATGTGTCTGTGTGCGGAATTCGTGCGTGTATCTATATGTTCGCGCGCACGGGACAGCCTCTCTGTTTAGCGGCGAGCCAACGCGCCGCGACGCCGAGGGGTGAGAGCCGTGGAAAGCAAGAAGGGACGAGTGGAGGGGGTGCGGCGTGCGGGGTGCGTTCACTCCACAAATCAATACCCATTGGCTGCCGCGTGTGTACCAGCCGTGCACAACGAGCGAAACGTGTCACCCACCGACCCAAACTCAAAGGACGATATAGGCAGCTGCACGCACAGGGCACCGACGCAGCCGGCATATGTCGGCCGATGGCCGCTCGTGTTCGCTCGCGCGCCACATCTTCTCGTACATCTCTCGACTCGACGTTGTTACTATTCCTCCACGACTTCCGGTTCTGGGAAAAAACGACCGACGTTTCTTCCCTTCTTCTTATTTTCTGTTTTATTTCTTTTAATCTTGTGCTTTTTTTTTTTTTTTTCATTTTTTTTGTGGAGCATCCGATCCCCCCTCGCAGGCTCAAATGAATCCGAAAGTCTCGACGCACGCGATACTCGCGTTCACTTTCTGAATCGGTTAAACGGAGGGGACCGTTCTTATTAACCGGTGAAAGAGTAGGATGTCGCCGCCGGAGGGTAGATATATCCGGTGCGCGGTCAATACCGTTCTTCTTCGTTTTTTTTTTCTTTTCGACGACCGGGACCCGTCGGAGCTATTGTTCCTACCACCGGGGACCTCTTGGTGCTGCGCAATTACTCAGCGGGCCGCAGTGACGAATCCAATAACAATCCTACGGCCATCTCCGCCGAGCAAATTTCTAATTTCCTCTTGTGTAGCGCCTCGTCTCGACGCCGCGGCAACGGAGGAAGCCGCCACCGCTGCTGGGTAATGTAGACGGACGTGTACCGAACGACGAACTACAGCCGTGGCGGGGGCTCCGTGATATATCGATGCGGGTCAACGAAACTTAGCCCGCGATCGTCGTGCGAATTTAATATTTCTTTTTCGTGAATGCTGCTTTCGAGTTGCAGCATAATGAATTATTCTAAAAACATTTTGTCCTTCTTGATCGTAGTCATTTTAGACTGGATATAGGAATAGTAGAATTCGATATTTCCTTAGTAAAAATTCGTAGAATGTAATATAATTACTATAATTTATTATTTCGATCTTGAAGTTAATTATAATCAGATTGCGAATTTTATGCATTTATAGGACACTGTCAAATACAGTAAACGACAAAACTTTCATCAGATGCAACGAGTATTGTACTTTATTCTTAACCCGATAAGATACTTAAGACAAGAAAAAAATGTCTACATATGCCCTTGTCTTTATGAATTACTTTATAAAATGTGATTTTGCATAAAAATCCGCAATCTACTTATAAGTTTGTTGAATCCCTTTTTTTTTTAAATTTAAAAGCTTCCTTTTTTGTTTAGATCCATCTGATTTGTACTATACTAGCTCTCGAGAGACCAAAAACAATATCGAAAATAAACGAAACCCTCGTTAAGATTTCCACTGCGCTTCGCGCACTAGCCGTGCTGCATTTCATAAAAACCCGCTGTCTATCAACACTACACATCCAACAATCAATTAAAATAATGTGTCCCATATTTCAAACCATTTTACGCCCCGCGTCTAGGATCCTCGCTCCATTTTTCCGTTCAATCGTCCCGCTGGGTCGGACGAACCAAGACAAAGTCCGACTCCATAACCCTAACCTCAAAAGTCCCAGGCATGGACGCATCGTGTAACATTGGTCGCGACGTGTCGGTCTCCCCGCCGCTGAGCCGTGTTTTTCCCTGTGTGCTGGCTGCGTGCGTGCGTGCACGTCGGGTGGCGTTGGTGGGGGGCTTCATTCAGTGCGCCTCTCGGTCTGAGCGGCGCGCATGCGCAGCCGGTCGCGCGTACACACGCTACTCACGCTGCGCTTCCCTTCCTACTCTAGCGTTCCCTCGTCTCTCTTACTCCCACTCTGCTCTTCCGTTCCTCTTTCTCTCTTCGCGCGTCATCACGTCCTAAGAACGAACTGCCGTGCGCATATGCGAGAGTAAGAGAGTACGAGCCAGCTTCGTTCTACGGGACAGCAACGGCGTGTGCGATCACGCACACCGATCGCGAGCGGAACGCCTGAAAGAGAAAGAGCTCGTGACCACCGCTAGGGGCAAGCAGGGAGGACGCGGCGTATGCTTGACCCACGGGGCCTAGGGGTGGGGGCATCGGTGCCGCGAACGGCCGAAGAGTGACTGAACTGCACGAACGGACGGACTGACGGCCACACGCCGGCATCGCGCATCGGTCCCGCCGCGTGTTCTCGAATACGCGCGCGGTTTTTCGGGCAACGCGCGCGCAAGACTTCCTTTTCTCTGTCCTCTCCACCCAGAGATGGATTTCTTCCCGACCGATCGAGTAACCGAACACAAAGGAGAGAGGTCCCCGTATAAGCGGGAACCTATTACGAAAGGGATTACAACACGACGCCCGCGACGGGCTCTCCTGCTGCCTCTGCGCTCACAAATTTTTTAAACGGCCCTGTCATATTGCCGCGCTCCCGCGTGGGCGTATGTGGGACGCGGCGCGCATGAAACGAAAGTAACACTCGCGTCGCTGGAAATTGCGGGGGGTTCGAAGGACGTACGGATGGAACTCGAGCATGCTGACTCTTTGAATCTGAACGGTGATCGTTCTTTTGGTCGGTGAATGTACATACGTCGTAGGCTAGACTGGCGGATCTTTATGCATTTTTCGCAAACGTGAATGCAGAGAACGCAATACAGTACAAATTTTCGGGGAAACATTATATAAATTTCACCTTTTTTTATTTGACCCTTTCGTTCCCAATGTTGCCATACGATTCTGTATGCTAAATTACGAAATAAAATATTAGTATGATGTATTTCTTCATATCTGTGAGTATATAATAGTGACTTCTAATCTTGTAGAGATGGTATGGCACAAATTTGAATGTGCATTTAAAAGTTTATCGGTGACATAAGACATTATTGGTCCATTGTCTCATTCATTTGATAGAATTCATGTGTTGGGCATTGTTACAAATACAAAGGAAACATACAAACCTGTAATTGCTTTCAAGTACTCAATATTTGAAATTGCATAAAGATCCATAATCTAGTCGTAACATAGGGATATACGATTACTCCTGTCCAGATCGTTTAACGACGTTATCCTACTAAAGATCTAATGTTACTTTCAGGGAATTAATTAACATCCGTTCGATTTGCAAGAAACGAACGGTGTTACGGTCAACGGAAATCGTTGTTTCGACGTATCCGTCACGGAGCAAATCGATACACGCCCGTTCGCGTTGTTTACAACATCGAGCCCTGGCCGACAAACGCGTCCAGGCCCCTTCGAGTTTTCTTGATCGCTTACACACGCCGCGCGCGCGCGTGAGTGCACGGTCCCGCATTTGAGCGTTTACTTCCCTTTCGCGAACCCCGTTCCTCCACCTCCGCGCTACCCCCGCGACCTTCTCTACCTCCTCTACCTCGTCTTCGGGCCTTTTTACGCTGCCCTCTTTAGCGAGAAAACTCGATTCGAGCCGACTCGTAACACGCGCCGCCTCGTTATAGTCTCTCGTGATGCATTGCTTCCGAGAACGCGATAGCACCGGCTCCCAGCCTTGCCTTGCCTTGCTGGCCTCGCGCTCGCTTTCGAGCTCTAGCCCGCAAAACTTCTACCGGAGACGAAATCATGCAGGATGATATACATAGATGACTTGTACCACTCTGATGGATCTAAATTGGAGTATATTGCTACAGTCTTGCTTAATGCACCGCGAGGCATGTTGACATTTCTGTGTTGTCGAAATTACTCAAAATGGGCAGGAATGGTTGATTTTGAAGATATTAACGTGATTTGTACCAATGAGAAATTTTACATATGTTTATATTGCAGTTCGTTGTTGGATTTCTGAACTCCTTGCACTCCGATTGAACTGCGACAGGAATGATACAGTAAAGGCTCCATGAAAGTTGGATAAGATGTTCCTCCTGAGAGTTTCTGTTTCATCCCCACCACTGGGGGGAGGACTTGTGAAGCGCATAATTTTGGACACCCCCCCCCCCCCCGCTATCTATAAAAAATAGTGAATGTTTTGGAGCAGTCCCGAGTTTCAAACTCTCATGAAGTCTTTATTGTAGTAGCATAGATCTAAATTAGATTCAAAGTAGTAAATCACTTTTTGAGAATTCAACATTAAAGGTATAGTAGGTTAACTAGAGAGAACTATTAGGTATAATGTTCCAATTAGATTGTTGGATATAGTGTATGTTTGTGGATTGTAAGTCCTGGAAAGTGGTAGCACAATTATTTATTATTTATTTACTTATTTTATACTACGAACACTGAATCTTTCAAAGTATAAAATACTTTGTCAATGGATCCCAATGAGTATTCGAGTAAAAAGCTGGATCGAAATTACAAAAGAAACAACCATCCTGTCCACGACAAACGACTCCCACCTATCCGTATGTACATGTTCTATGAATGGAAGTTCATTCAGAAACGACGGTCGCTTAATGAACCGCATCCGATAGAATAAAAGGAGACAGACGACACCAAAAATTTACCCCGACGTTGAACTATAATTAAACTCCCGTACCTTGCGACAACCAAGTCGGTAACTTTCCTATTCAAGCCTTTCCAGTCGGAATCAATAAACATAAGCACCATTCGTTCCCGCGTGAAACGACCAAGTGCGAGGCGCGAAACAATGAACGCATAATTCCCTTTTTCACCCGACGGGAACTATTACCGATAAATCGACGTCCGTCGCGAAATAAACGGGTCGTAGGGCAAGAGCAGTAGTCACCGTGTATAACTCTCCCCGCCACGAGACACGCGCCGATAGGTGAAGGGAGCCAGAGGCCTAGGGGTCTACGATAGAGCAAGACGACAGGAAAAATGAAAGGAAGAACCGCGGCGGAGAGACGCGGCGGTGTGTTGTGCACGTATACGGGACAGAAGCGGCGTAGTCGTAAAGTGCGGTAGAATGCACTCTGACGTAGGCTCTGTATTGCTTGGCGCGGCGTTGCATTCCCCTGCGGTGCATTGACTTTCCTTCCCCTCCTCCGCCTCTACCTCCGAACCACCCCACCCCACACACCCACTCTATCTCACTCTTTCTTTTTATCTCTCACTCACTCACACAATCTTTCTCATCTCTTTCACTCATTCTTTCCTTCTCACTTATTCTTTCTTTCTCTCTCACTAACTCCTTCTTTCTTACTCCCTCTATCTCTCTTTCTATTTCACTCACACTGTCTCTCTCTCTCCCTTTCTGTTTCTCTTCCACTGTCCCTCTTTCTCTTTCTGTTTCCCTTCCACTGTCCCTCTTCCTCTTTCCGCCTCTCTCACACTGTGCCTCTTTCTTCCTCTCTCGTTGGTCGCTTGATCCACGCCGCCGGTCGCGTCGTTGCACCCCACCGCCGCGCCACGGTGCAACCGCCTCCCGGCACAACAACAACATTCCTTCTCTCTAGAGTCCCTGCATGACACGGAGACCCTGCTACCACAACCAGACTCTTCTTCTCGTCTACACCTCGGCTCCTCTCGGGCCAACGGCATCGCTCCACTGGAGCAAAGAAGACGTAAGAGAGAGAGAGAGAGGCGAGGGCTTTTTCTATACGGCTCCCCGAGCGAAACTGGTCGCCCGCGAATCGCATGTGCGATCGACCTCATGGCCACCAGACGAGCGAGAGGAGAGCGCCTCTCCGCTCCGGGGCAAAAGTTTTCGGTCGGTGGGTAGGCATGCTTCTCTCTCTCTATATCTCTCTCTCTCTCTCTCTCTCTCTCTCTCTCTCTTTCTCTCTTTCTTTCTCGATGTATCGGAACGTGTACACGCGCCGCGCGCTTCCCTTCGATTTATCGACCCGCCTCGACGACTACACACACTCCGCGGCGCGTCTCAAGGAGCGCGCGAGGTTGCTCCTTCTCGAGCGTTTTCGGGGCCTGGCGTGTATTACGGTGTACGGCGTCGATATCCAATCGATTTTCCCCCGCGATGATTCTAGGTAACGCGCGGGTGTGTATAGAGTCCACACGTATAACTGGAAGAGGGCACTTTGTGTCACGTGCGCGACGGGGCGGAGTGTATCGCTCTCTTCGTGAAGAATTAATGGTCGTACGGTATGTGTGTGTATGTCCTTTACGAAGACAGCGGGAATTACGGTCGGTTTTTGGTATTGAAATTCGATAGAATATTTATAGTCGTCGAATGCCGTACGCTTGTGGAGGAGCACTTATGGGGGTTGCCGACTTGTAGCACGAGTGATCTGATTTAACCCTTAAGCGTAGATGGGTAAATTCATTGTCCAGATAAAGAGTTTCGAGCAACGAATAAAAAAGTACTTCGTCGTTTATAATCGCTTTCCAACGTAGAAATTCCAGAAAAAGAATATGATATTGTGAAAATAAGTAATATTGTTCAAAATAAGTATGATTGAATGGTTTTTTTTTTATGAAATTGATTCTTAGTTTATTGAAATTATTGTCCGGAAGTAGTCTGACGCAAAATGAGTGTCATTAGAATTGAACTATATTCGGGTATTATTGATTTGAACTATTTTCGATCTATTCAATTGAACTTTATTTTTCAATTATATTATATTATCTAATAATTTGTAGGTTCTTTATTCGGTTATTTAAACATCGTCCAGTTACGTACACCAAGTTATACATTACCACAAATTTCACTCCACCTGTGCACCTTCATTAAGATTTCTACCTGCATGTTTATGAATACAAAATTCTGTGCTTCAGCGATTAATATTTAAATACGGTAACAATTCCATTCCGTTTATTTCCACATTACAAGATATAAATATTCAGACAAAAAACTAATAAAATTCCGTACAAATTATCGTGTTCGAATCTAGTAAATCAGAGTATTCAAATATATACAATATTTCCAAATGATCTCTCACAAGAAAATATTAAATCGAACCATTCGAACGGGATAACCGAAATCTTCTCCGTTTGAAAGATCCACGGGGCAATCCGTGAATTATGCCAGTTTTCACGGGACCTGTTTATTTTCGCGGGGACTGCTAATTAGGTTGTTGCATGGAAAACATCCGAATCGGCGGCGCATTACGTTTCCTCGGTTTGTGTGTCCTGTATTTCGCGAAACACAGGGTTCCACCATCAGTTTTGTTTACTTCCCTAATTTTAAATTTGTCGATGATGCATTATAAGAGGTTTACGACGGGTTAATGAGCCATAAAACTGTTTTTTCGGCCGTTCGAGGAGAGATTTCGGGGAAACTACCGTAATATCGGGCACGGCGACAACAACCCAGGAGGGGGCGGACATAAATTTCGTTTATGTCTCGCAGTATAGAGGAAAGTGGCCAAATATGGAATAGTGCCATTTTAAAAAATCTGTCAAACGATTACAGGCTACTTCATTCACTCACTTTGACACCGCACACATCGCGACTCGTCAGTCGAGCGAACCTTAGTGATGTGGCAGGATCGTTGTGTTTTGTTGCTGTTCAAAAACTTGTGTCGGTGTGTAAATTCGATGTATTTTTCGTATTTATTATTGTGTTAGCATGCCTATTTCTTTTATTGTTGTTGACATACGTGATGTTCATAACTATCTGTGAAGCTGTGTGATTTTTTTTTAAAGCAGAATACCATGTTTTTAACTTTGTGAAATACCAAATATGGAGTATGACGAATCTGCTGGTGCAGAACTTGGATATATGATTGTTGCGCATAGTTACTTTTTATTTAATTTTCTTACAACGTGATTTTAGAACCAGTGCCTTAATCGATAAGAAAAATATTTCTTGTTTATTAAATATTGTACCTGATACCAGTGTTCCATATTTAAGTACGTATTCCCATATTAGGTACACTATTTTTCTAATGTTAGTTCAACATTGAAACTGTTCATAACGTAATAAACATAAGACTGCTTTTAAATAGACTGTAAATACATGACAGAATTCATGTATCATTCTGTAAGAATGACGTTCAAAAAACAGAATGGTATTCCGTATTTGGCCACTTTCCACCAATAATTAAACAGCCAGGTGTCAGGGCTGGATGATTTCGCCTCAGTCCGACAAACTGTAAAAATCATAAAAGGGCCAGAAACTTCTTTCCCGCGTGTCCTCTTCCAGGAACGCTAGCCTGCGCGTATTTTCCCCCGTAAATTCCTTCGAATCACCAAGTGAAAATCGACCGGCGCTACTGCCCTCTTGAATTATTGCTCTCTCCCCCATTTATTGGCAGTGATTATACGTCAGGTTTGTCCTGTTCCGAACGGTGCCGCACGAAGACCCCGGGGGACACTTAACACAATCGAAGCGGTTTCCTATTGTCACCCCCCGAGGCCGGCGAGTCTTCGACGAGTTGATTACGATTCCGTTGTCCCGTGAAAATTGCCCTCGAAACGTCATCGACTCTACACGGTATATTATACCAATCTCTGTCCCTCTTTCTCTCGACTATAGGACTCTTTAGCATCGTGCCCGCGCTCCAAACCGTATCATTAATCCTTGCCGTTGGAGTAATCGAACATCGGTGGCCACTTGACAGTTTAATTATAGGACGAGACTTGTATCCTTTCGTTAACACGGTCCGTGGCAGAAATAACAAAGAAACAATCGATACACGATGTGGAATGTTACATCCCTATCGAGTTCCCCCGGAATTTTTGTTCTTGAAAACGATTGTATTGATACGCGAGCAGGAAACGTGTTTTGCTTGCTTATTCTTTTCTCCGTTTCCACGGGGAACCAGTTCGCGTACACACGAAGAGAAAGAGCAATTAATCGAAACAATCCACGTGTTCAGACGTTACGTTTCTCCTGTACGGTTTCTTCCTTCTAATCTCACTTGCAGCGGAATCCGATGTTACCCGAGCGTTAAAAGAAACATCCGTTGTTTCTTCAAGAGAAACATTCCCTGCTTCTTTCAAACCTACATTATTAGACCGTCATAAAAATTACAACCTCGAATTCGAGATTCTCAGAAATCGACATGTTGCTGTCAATGTTATCAACGTGTGTGCAGGTGTGCTGCATAATTACTGTTCTAGCTTTTCATTATTTTAAATTCATCAATCATAAATACAGTGAGTGTAAAAAGTATTCGTACACCCTTTAAAACGGAACAACTCTTTTAAAATTCGTCCAAATGACTTGGGTTTTTTTTTTGTGAAGTTAGAGACATTAATTTACTAAATGATGTGAAAAAAAAAAATTTGAAAAAGTTGCAATTGGTCCGAGTCGCGAAGAAAATATTAAAGGTCGTGTTTTACAACTTTTTAATCTGAGGCTATAATGAAAATTTAATAAATACATATCGAAGATTTATGTTAGTTATGTACATACTGAAATTTTCATTGAAATCGGTTAATACAGAAACGAGCGACAGACATAAAAAGATGCAAGAATTGTTAGATTTACTACAGTTGTAGATCGAAAGTCGGGAAAAACTGCGATTTTCAACATTTTTAATCGTTTGTATATCGTAGCAACGTAACCGATTTTGATGAAATTTTCAACATGTATATAACTAATATGTATTTATTAAATTTACATTATAGCCTCACATTAAAAAGTTGTAAAACACGACCTTTAATATTTTCTTCGCGATTCGGACCAATTGCAACTTTTTCAAATTTTTTCTTCTTCACATCATTTAGTAAATTCATGTCTGTAACTTCACAAAAAAAACTCAAGCGATTTGGACCAATTTTAAAAGAGTTGTTCCGTTTTAAAAGGTGTAGTAATACTTTTTACACCCACTGTACTTATAACGTAGGTCTCTATTTCAATGAAAATAATATTTTCCTATAATATTACGTGTTTCCTTTCAGCATCATTTTTAACGAATGATTACTAACAATGCAAGTCGCAGGGTAGTTTAGAAATCTAGGGTGAAGGAGACAAAGAAGCACCCTGTCGAGTTTGAAAATTGTCGTCACGACGGAAGAAGCTTTTACCGATATATAATATTTACGTTCGATGCATTGTGTTAGTGACTGCGACAATAGGACTGTTGGCCGAGTGAAGGTATCGAAAGCGCGCAGGCCTGTTAGATCGTATCGAGCGGTGCAGGATTGAGACCTGCGGCCCTTTGTCGGGGAGGGTTTGGTGCGTGCCAGGGACAGGTGTCCCGTGGACGAACGGTCTATCCGGGAAAACCCCGGGAAGAAATTCAGAAGGCGTCCACCGAAATATTTGTCGTCCACCAACCCCCTGTAATAAACGTGGCGAAGGAGGTGTTGCGCGCCACCGAAGTTTCCTTTTCCGTTCGCCCGGGGTCATTAACGTTCACCGTGATCCTCGTCCTCGTCCTTTTTTTTTTCCCCCTTTTCAGGCCCGGGGATAGCCTCCGTTGGCCACCCGAACAAACGGTTCGTCGCTTATTTATTGTCGCTGAAGAGCGTGAAACCATAAACCAATTGGACGAATACGCGTTAATCCTCTGGAAGCTTAAATCACCTCATCCCTTCTCCCTCTTCGTTTCTCGCTACTCTGACCTTCCTCTACCTCCAGAGGTC
Organism: Dufourea novaeangliae; assembly: GCF_001272555.1. NCBI lineage: Eukaryota > Metazoa > Arthropoda > Insecta > Hymenoptera > Halictidae > Dufourea > Dufourea novaeangliae. The sequence continues at coordinate 3,268,031 of NW_015373961.1, read as the reverse complement.
CTGGGTCTCTAGCCCTGGCCGTTTTGCGATCGCGATTGTTCGATTTCTTGGCCCTTAATCGGATTGCAAAGCTCTCTCTGGCAAAATACGAGAACGGTCTTCGAGTGTTGTGTCAGCCCACGGTTGATTTACGCGCACCGGCTGGGGGGGGGGGGGAGTCCATCGAGTGGAAGTCGCGCGCGATCGGTTTTTTTTATCGTTTCTGTTTACGATTACGCGGGAATTGGCTTCGGTCTGGCTGATCCAGCACCTCGATTCGATCGACAGATTCTGTATGTGTGTGGTTCGGTGGGAAATAGGGATTTTTTTGAGGTACAGTAAATCCTCGAATGAATGTTCGAAGGCTTCTCGGCATTGAGCATTAAATATTTCATAAACTAATGGCCATATACGACTGAAACAAATATCATTGGCTTGAAAATTCCAAGATCTATCATTGTGCCAATCCTCATTAAAATGTCAGCTTTACACCTGGGGGACCTTCCCTTGTCAGTACCAAGGAGATCCTTCGAACACTCATCGAAGTTTCACTGTAAGTCTAATAACAGTAATCTGCTATAAACTCTTTGGAACCGAATGTGACCGCCAAATAATCGTGACGATTCATGGGGTACACCGTGGAGAAATGGCGACACGGTAAAATTTTCTGGACACGGTTAACAGGATGGTTTGTAACGCGACATTTGGGGATGTTAGGCCTGTCCGGCCGACAAATTACGGTTTTTCGGATATACTGTTCGCTCTCTTTCATTGGCACAATGCCGGCCGTATTAAGACGGATGAAACGGAACGGCGCGCGCCCCGTTTTGCGCGACAGATGCATGTACAGACGGTGGCGGCGGCGGACAAATTCTGTCCCTTTTTTTTTTTTTTTGTTTCTTTTCCCTGTCATTTTTCTCCGTCCCCTGTCCTCCCCGTTATCCGCATCTGACGAGGCCACGCGCGCACCTGGCTAGGGTACCCCCCCGGCCGCCCCTAAATTACAAAGCTCCGGGCCCAGATTTTCGCGTCCCTCATCTGTTGGAATTTCCGTGTATTTCCCCAGCGACTAACGATTTTCTTCGTCGTTTCAAACGAATTTGACTACATCATTACAGTTGCAGCGTATAGTTTTGAATTCGGATTTTCTTCCCATTTTTCGAATCGCTTCGGGTCTCCAATTAAGGTGGATGCACCAATAAATGAACACATACCAGTAAACGAACAATAGTAATATAATTTTATATAAAATAAAAGCGAATGATTAAATATTGATTTTTTTTAATTCTTTGAAAGGAAACAATGCGCCGTTGATTAAAAATGTTTCATTTACCTACTGGTGAAGTTTGTAATTTTCTTTTTAATTCAATTAATTACACGTTTCCAATTTTTTAAATTGAAATCTATACGGTACCTACAGATATTAGACCTACTATTCGCGTGCCAAATATGTATTAAATTATCGTCATTTAAAATTCGACTTCAGTAGTTACGAAATCTCTTAACTGTTCGTTCATTGGTGCGTTTACCCCAAAATAAAATTCTTATTCGTTCAACAAAGAATTCTACAACCTTGATTTTTTTTATTTCTCCAATAAAGTAATAAGGACCCTGCGTGCAAAACGTCTACAAACTTCCCAAACCAACCGAAGAAATTTAAGTTCCTGTGTCAAAAAGGATGTAACTTTTCTAGCTAAGTCAAAATTGTAAAAGAAAAACACCGCCCACCCCCGTCGATCTAAAACGGTTCCTAGAATCAAGGATCTTGCGAGACTTCCGGCCTGTTGCAGATCTTCTTTTGCGACCACCACGGAGTTTTCTCGAAAATAGCCTCCAAGCCACTCGCACTAAACCTATATCGACTTTCATTACCATAACTATAGGGAATTTTCCCGTGGAGACTGTTTCCAGCCACCCGCGGTATCCCTGTTGCCTCCTCTCTTTATCTTCCCGTTCTTCCGAGCCGATTCGTTAGCGCGTTTGTCTTCCGTATGAAACAATGGCCGGGGATCGAAGAGGAAGCGTGGCGAAACGGGACAATCGGACGCGTCCAAAGCTAGAGGAGGACCGGATGAGGGCTCTGAAGGTCTCTGAGAGGAAGAACTATAAATGGGAGGGGTGGGGGATTGCCTAAACAAATCCAAGGGGGTAGAAGAACCGTGTGAAGACGAGAGTTCGGCCGTGGAAAGTCCCGTACGTGGAAACCGGTAGTATCTAACCGCGGAATTTTCGAGTGCCCAAACCGAACCCTGGCCTTTCAACCCTCGTTCCCCAATAGAATGGACCCCGGAGCCAACGGCAGAGAGAGGGGTCCGTAGGGGCGGCTTTTCGGGCCCATGGGAATTTATCTTGTCCCGGTGAATTCGCCTCCTTGAGAAAAATTGCCAGACAAACGATCAGTCGCGCGACGATGACAGGACGGGCAAAGGGGGTGGAGACGGCAATTTATTTGGTTTCCGGTGTGCGTTAACCTTCGGGTAGGTGAATGCCGTGGGTCATTTTAACCCGTGGCGAGATTCTCATTGTTCGGGACTTTAGAGGAACTCTGCAGACTTCTTGGGGGAAATATGTACACGAAATGTTTATTGCATTTGGGTAACGTTAATACGTAAAACTGTACTTTGCTTGTCTTTTGTAACTATCCTGTAAGTACAGTCGGAGGAAGAAGTATTCGTGCACTAGCGATGGTTATTACTAGACTGCGGATTTTATGCACTTATATCGCTCTGGGAAAAATAGTAGACAAACAAAAACTTTCATCAGATGCATCAAGTTGTCTATTTTATTAAGATAGTTCAAAGAACAAAGAAATTCTTACTTTTGCTCTTGTAAGGATAAGAATAAATGTAAGAATTTTGTTAAGTTCAATTACTTTGGAAATGTCATTTTTCATAGAAATCCGCAATCTACTTATTACGAATTGACAATACTATTTTCATTATAATATTGGGTTAAGAATGATTCACTTGCAGGTATACTAGAACAAGTTAGCTTTACATTAAAATATATCCTGATAGAACTCACATTTAACCCGTTCTTACACTAAAAGCAGTATTATCACCTACTAAAACAAGTAATTGATGTATGACTACTTCTTTCTGCCAAGTAATTCACGAGGACAGAAAACTGCATAGGAGTTTATTTCCCTTTTCAAAAGTCTCACTATATTATTTCATAAATTTCGTTATTTTGTTCTCATCTGAACAGTTGCGTATGCTATACATAAAATTTGCATTCCAGTGATGATAAATCAGTCATGTAAAGTACATAGTCACTCATCGACGCGACGAGAAATACACCAAGCCAATAACATCGATGCAATAAAAGCGTGCACAAGTCTTGCAGGAAGTTGTACATTTTTTTTTTTCTCAAATACGTTGCGCTGGGGTTCTATTATTTTCCGTGTTGACTTTAGGCCACCGTTCCAGGTGACTCGCGTCTATTCTTCGATTTTCGAAAACTCGATGCACACACGAGATCCCGCCATCGGCTGCCGCGCGACGTTGAATGTGGGTCGTCCGTGTCAAAGACGAGGTCGAGACGAGCCTTTGTCGTTCGGTGCCGGCTTGCTTCTTGAGATAACAGCTGGCTTCCGGTGGCTAGGAAAGCGCAGTCAACTTGTCCCTTGCCCGCGGTAAACTTTGCCCGAACGATGTGTACTACGGTCGATCATGGCCACGTTTATTTTACAAACCGTCGAATATTGGCTCCCGATGATCGATGGGAAATGGATCCTTCGTACGTATACGTCGTCGGGGTATTATTCTGAAACGAATGAAGCATCTTCCGCTCCAACGATGCTGCAAGAATTAAAAAAAAAAAGGGTGTGACTTCATTAAATTGTATAAATAGATCAAATAACCGCGAAGTTTTATTCGTAGGATTCTGTTTCTCCGGAGAAAATTAATGTGTTATAGTATTAGTTTTGCAATGGAAGTGTACCCTTTTGTAACGATATACTTTGCTTAATCCTCGATATTTTTTAATTAAATATGCTTTGTAAAATTTTATTCGTTTGTATGCTGTCTGACGTATCATTACATTCTTGACTCACTTTGAGAACGTGTAAATATTATCCAGTTAAGAGTGAAATTGTAAAACAATCTGGTACGTAGTGTAAACTTCGATTAATAGAAAGCATGTTTACGCTTTTAAAAGTAGGTCATTCGCTTTTTTCTGGGGTGTAATTTCGGTCAGCATGGTTATAACCGTAGAATTACCAAAGAATCGCAGAAATTTTCGATTTTTGTCGATGTTAATATTTTAGTGCTCGCATAGAGCAGCAATCAAAATTCACGCATGACGGGTTAGGGGTCACAAAGCTACCGCGTATTATCAGTACTCTACATTCATTCGTACATAGTAGCATCGCCCATTTTATTTATTTTAATGGATCATTCTTTATCTGTCTGTTTACTTGTCAATCACTTTGACCCTCGTGGATAGATCGCATCGATTCAATTCGAAACAGAACCTCAAATTTACAAAATTTCTCTCATCGTAGAACATATTATTACATTTCGTATGATACCTCACAGTATTATCTCTAATAATTCAGATTTTTAATAAATAGAAAGCAAAAATTGTATTAATCCTAACAAACGATCACCAGAATTATACTTTCTAGTACATCAAAATCAGATGGAGTATATTCTCTTCCTATTCGAACAAACCAATTATTTTCACAAAATTAACATTACACCTAAATTTATCCATACTTCTTTCAAACCCTAGATGTCCAAACGAAGGGACATAATACCTGACCATCGTACCAATTACTAGATCATCGTAGAATGATTCAATATACTCCAACTCAAACTCAAACGAATGATAGAAAAAACTGTTATTCTCCTTACAAGGTACCGAACCCCACCGTAACATAATTTTAACTGCATCGATCAGTGATATAAGTACCGTTCAAACTACTTCGCGTCGCGAGCAGAATCGCAGCGACGAGTCAAGGATATCCCGTGAACGATATCCACTTTTATCGCTTTCCGTCTCCCCGACGCGGCATTAGGGTCCACGAAACGACCGGCGAATCCACTTTTCTTCAGGGAACGCGCGATGGATACGAGGCGGGCACACGCGACTCGAATACAATGTATCCGAGGAGAGAGGAGAGCCTGCACGCGACGTCGAAGACGCGATATATCTTCCCGTGGATCTCCCACACCCGTCGTCCCTTTCCTTCGTGCACTCGTAAAGAGTGTTCGACTCATCTTCCGTTTCCGCCCACGCGGCTAATCCGCCAGCAGCCAGAGAACGGCTAATGAAATTTCGGAGCCAGTTCGTCGTCGTTGAACCGCCAACCACACGCGGTTACGTGATATCGCGTGAAAACAAGCGACGTTATTGTCGAAATAACAATCGGCCGTGTTAATGGAGCACCAGCTTTAATATCGATAATGAGAACGGGGCCAACCTACACGCTCCCGATATCGACGATTTTTACGCGGTCATCGATCCGCTCGATTAATTAGCAGACTGTTTCGAATTGGAACTGGTCCAAGAGAGGCTTCGAATCGATTATTCTCACCTGGATAATTGTAACATCGAGTTCTGTTATTTTCATAATTTACTGCTGGTAGAAGCGGTACTTCGTAATATAGATTACGTATCTTGGAATTTAATGAAGGACTTCTGGGAAAGATAAAGAAACACGTAACGTAAACGTCGAAGGGATTAGATCAGTTACTTTTTAGCACGTCTGTGCAATGTTCTCGAAATCTGTTTCAAAGATCAGAATCGGGAGTTCGATGTAGATATTTAAGTGGCTGCCCAAAGTGAAAATAAAAATAGAAACAGTTACACTAGCATAGTATACAGTACGGAATTAATCATAAAAAAAGAATTTTTAATATTAATTTAAACAGTTCATAGTGCACTATGTAAGGATTTCTTAAAGTAGCCAATAGAGCCATTGAATAAATCGATCATATTTATAAATTTATTAGCTGATTTCAGCGCTCGATAAATTGGATCATTTGAAAATACAATATATAATACGAACATCTTAAATAAAACCGTGTAATAAACTCTTGATAAACCTACCCGTATTAAGGATACATTGCTTCTTCAGATTTGGTGATACTAAAATTTTTCTTGCATAAAAATAATCTGTCCTGTTCCTAACAAATACAGACCTGACAAAAATAACGATGAAATTATAGTTTGACCGAGAACATTAGGCAGCGACTGTATACCTCACGCCGAATTTCATCCAAAAATCGGCTATACATATTTCCCTTAAAATAATACACGTGTTCTATGATCGCCCGATATACGATCCCAGTAGATCGTACGGCAGTAAGATACGCTGCTAAATCGAAGAGAAAAGGGCCGAAGTTACCAATGAACAACACGTCACCGATGCAGGCAAACCCCTCCGGAGTTCCGTTATTCCGAGCAATCCACCCCCTATCAAATCGACTTTCCCCTAAAATCGAAACCACCGCCCGAAGCCGCCGCACACACCGGTCACGAAACCGCCGTCTTCCCTATCGATCTTACGAGGCCATCCTGAAGCACGAACATGCGCACCGCCGCGAAGTCACTCAGCGGCTCGGTACTTCAATTTTGGGCCATAGGGGGTGGTGTGCATAGAAAGGATATCCACGCGCGTCGTTCTGTTCTCTGCCCATCGGGGACAACGACCTTGCGTCATGGAACCAGGTTGGACCGAAATCTCCGAGATCTCGAAATTCCGTTCGAAGTCCCTTCGTTAGATTATACATACACGAAATCGCAACGGAGATACGACGAACGGCGACGCGTGGTCTTATTCCGTCGTCTTGGGGTCCTCGTGGTCGCTGCCGTCGACGGACGCCGGGTGGCGGCCATGTTTGCGCCGGCACGGTAGGCGTTCACGGGCGGTACCATCCCTCTGCCCGTTCTCCAACGACTTTGGAGAACGGCCTCCCCCCACCGGCGTTCGTCTGGTAAACTTCTGGTGGGGTACCGCAAACGATCTTCCGTTGGTGCCAGTTCTACCCCCCACCAGAATACACGGCACTCGCCTCTCCCCTCCCCTCACCTCCCCTCCTCGTCGACCGTTCGCGCTGTGTCTCTCACGCTGAAGGGATCCCCCCCTCCGACTACTCATAGCTGACGGCTTTCCATCCTCCCCTCCACCTCCCTCTCTTTGCTCTATACATCGCAGCGTACTCATCCGTGTTCCCCACGCACCCATAGTCTGGAGAGGGTAGCCCACCACCACCATACTAATGCAGTTAAAGTGGGGGGAAGTCTTGTGAGAACGAACTGGAGGATCGAACTCTTCGCTCCGTATCTTCGCACCGTTCCTTCCTTCCTTCCTTCGGTCTTCGCGTTACCCCGCTACTGTTGTTCTTTTTCACGGTCCACCCATCGTTTTCGTTTTATTCTCGTCCTTACCTCCCCACCCTCTTTTCCACCCTCCACCTCGAAGTACATTATCGGTCGACACATTTTCTAAGTTTTTTCCTCGTCGTCGATTTTTTAAGCTTCCTCTGTTCGCGGTCGATGCCGCCTCGATGGCCGACTGACAACCACTGACACCCGCTCCTTTTCAGGCTCCCCCCCCCTGGCGTGTCCTGATTGGCCCTTCGCGAGCTCCTCGATCGTTAAGATTCGACGCGAAGTCCATCGCGGGGAAGTACTTCCTCCTGCTGGAACTTCGACGAAATTATACCCGGGAAACCAGGGTGGAAGTTCGCCGATCTTGGGGATTTTCGTGGGCCGACCGATTCGAGACCCGCGTCGTTCTCTTGGTCCTTGTTAAAAGTTCCATCTAACACCCCTTTGGACTTCTTCTGCCACCCCCGACGGTCGCCGTTAATTACCGTTCCGCGGAGGTATTTGCATTCGCGGCGATTCCGTCGAGAAAATGTAATTTTCCTTGGGTAAACCTACCATCACCCCTTTCCCGTCTCTCGTCGCCGCCTTTCGCCACACTCTCGACTCTCCTCGTTTTACACTCTTTACGGACGCGTCTTCCGGGGGTAGTATAGCACCCCAACCGGCTGAGCCGTGGATTTATTCGAAGTCCGCGGGAAAGAAAGTCGCTCGTAAATTCGCGGCTAGATCTCCTCTGCGTCATCTCGTTCCTCATTTTTTTATGCATTGTTTTGTTAGTGAAAATCCGGCTACGATGAAGTGGCTTTTCATTCGAATACATAAAAGGAATTTTAATCGTGTCTCGTGAGATTCGAGCGAGATCGTTCTAGATTTCGTTTCACGATGATCTGTCCGACATCGAACACCAACCCCTTTAAGATCGCGAAATCAGTCTGTGTTAAACCTATTTTTTTTTGTAATAGAAAACTTGTAATTATTTTACCGTTTCATTTTCGTATATTTTCTTCTGAAGTTTCCATTTGGATATCTAGAATAAATAGTTTTTCTGTCCAATTCGACCATTATAGAGATGTCAGAGCTGCAGCGTTAGATCGATACGAGTATTTGAACGCTGCCAAGAAAGTTTAATTCTTGTTAAGGCGAGAATTCGTTCGTTTAGTAAGTTCAGGTGTAGACCCATTAAATAGGGTTTAAATGTAAAAGTGTAATTGCTTTATTTAAATATATCAAGTACATACAAGTAATCAACTTAATAAATAATCTACGTACGTTTCTAAGTTTTAGTGACAATTTTAGATCAGGAAAAAACAAACTGAAGCTTTTGAACCTTTTTAAAAAAGGCAGTATGAAACGAAAATGACGGAAACCGATTAACTTCGTTTGTACTTGATCGATAGACGCACGCTCCATTTTCTACTGCTCCGCCTTCCCACTTGTTCCTTGTTATATTTCCAAGTCCCCAAACTTTTACAGCTCGCGGTAATCGGTTCAGTTTGTTCAGTTGTTCTTTGTACGTTAACGTGGCTCATTGGACGATTAAGGTTTGAAACTGAATTCCTGATGAGAATTTTCGTATTGTTCGAACTTTTCATCTAAATAAAATACTTTTAATTAATAGTGGAAAAGATTTCATTATCTAACCTGCATTTCGTTTTTGTTTGTTACAGACAAAGAATTGGAAAGATACTCGTGACAATATTTCGCACAGCGGTCAACAATGAAACAAAACTTAATCTCGATGAAATCATGCAATCGGTGCGCCAGATCACCGACGATCCCGGTAAGTTCTGAAATTGTTCATAAAATATATAGTATTACGAAGTATAATAATATAAAAATTGAAGAAAATCTGGTTCATCTTGGACACACGAATAAATTTATACGCTTGTTTATTCTTGTAAGGCGTGGTAATTTTTTTTAATCTTTTGGTATAGATCTATTGTATTTAGCTTCTGAATTTACTTGTAAATAATATGTTTCGTAACGGAAAAGAAGAAAGCATGTCAAAAACTTTTTTCAATTCGTGTTAAGAAACATTTTACGCATTCTAATTAATTGCTAATTATTAACACCCGTATAATTTCGGGTGCTGTAGTTTTAATACCAGTAATATAGTGTGCAACTTGCAAGAATGCTTTTGATAAATTCATTTATTAATTTACGCAGGATTTGAAAGGATTGGAAATACTTCTGAGCCAAATCCTCTGCACACCGTACACGCATGTTTATTTGCCAAATTATATTTTTTTTATTTCCGCTTATTTTTTCTTTCGCTGCTTCTTTTTACTTCTAATTCACGCATCTGCAAATTAACTATGCCCTTAATAATAATTTAAAAAATTAACACCAGGCATAGTGTACAGTCCTTGTCAACATAAAAAATTGTACTGCCTTTCGAAGTTAAAGAAATGTGAAATGATGTATCAATACGAATTGAAGCGATATTTTCATCAATCACGAGGGAGACCATTTAATCATTCAAAAACTGCTGTTCTTTTTTCACGCAATATTTCATAGGATTTTTGGTTTGCAAAACACGAAATCTCTGTAACCCGACAACGAGAAAACTGATAAATTGCACGTTGCCATGACAGTTCAACCACCGATCGTTGCACCCTTTTTTTTTTTTTAATCATACAGCACTTTTAATCGTTCACATCAAAGTAATTCAAAATGATGTTCTCCATCGCGCACAGTAGTACCTTTCTCTAATTCCAGAATCATTGAAAATGACTGAAATTAAATCTCAAGTACGATTCCAATATTTTTTTCATTTACATTTAAAGCACGTTTTCGACCAAATGAAATTCATCAAAATTAGTTGCTAACGTAGATGTCCCAGACACTGCCACCTTAAGATTATACTGTAAATTTACATAATAATTTTACGTGTTGTTTATACCTAAAAATCGTCTCACTTTGAAACATAATATTATTTATTATCTCTTTCGTTGAAAAAAATAGTTTTATACACACAAAATCTCCGAGCAATCCCAATGTACCTTAAAAAATTAAATTAATGTTTTAACAATTCGTTTTATACAATAAATGAAGGTTACATACTACAAATCACGGCTCTTCCTTTACTATGATTTCAAAATCGCTTCCTACTTACACAGTCGCGTAAACACTCAGATTGCACTTTAATTTATAAATACCAGATACGTCCTAGTACACGTATTTCTGTGTCCTCGTGTAAATCAGACTTCCAAATTAATAAAAAAAATTGTTCGTGCACAATTCTTTATACATTACGTTGTTATTAAATAAAATAAATAAAGTGACAGTATTAGGGACACTGGCAGTAATCGGGACATTTACCCTATCCCTGTAAGAAAAAATTGTTTCACCTGACCTATCTTTACTACACAGAAATTTCCATGAAGGGATCGACTTCTCCAATGATTCCTTTTTAGGCGGTTCGCCATTTGTTTGTTTCGTGGTCGTTCCGGTTCTATTTCCCCGAACGAAAAACAGCGTAGGCGGAAGACGTTTAAAAATAGGAAGGGAAAACAGGAGGACAGCCTCGGGGGGGGGGGGGGTAAATGATGAAGCCAGTTGGGGTTGCAGACGTGGCTGTTGCTCCACGAGGTGACGACAAGATTGTCCCCGCTTCCGGTGCAGCACGTGCCCAGCCGGAAGTCTATCGTGGCTTCCGTGTATGTATGCTCCGAAGTATTTATACGAGCCTGCCGCCCCGTAACACGGTTTACTTTTTCGTTCGCCCCCACTTGGAGGAATTCAACATAAAATAGACTCTCGAAAAAGCAACGAGAGGGAAAGACGAGGTAATATAAAAATTTGTAAGAGTGTCTCGAAAGTTTTGGGAATCTTTTCGGAGAATTGAGTTTTGGATGAGGTCGAAATGTTAATTATTTAAAAAAAAAATCGTCTACTGTTTTATAAAGTAATTTTAAATTTGTGACCACGTTTTAAACGCACTCGACGATTACTGACCCATTAACGATGAAATTTTGGATGATGAGTTAGAGCTCCCTCACTTTTTAGACCTTCACCATACACGTCCAGACTTAGGAATAGCGACCCAGTAAACAGAATTTGTACGCAAGTGAATAGCAACCAAATTGACTTCCTTACTCCAGATGCAAAAGTATTTCAAACTAAACTATATCTGGAATTGAACGCGTCAAATTATAACTACTTAATTATTCGTATATATTCTTAGCGCGTGTAGCTTTGCAAGTAGGTCGTTAGTTTAATTTCAGTTTAATTTTTATAATTATTAATAATATTTTTTATGGCTGAGGTTATCTTATTCTTTCACACGATGAGTATACTCGTCATTACCTAAAAGTGGTCATTTCCTCATAATGAGTTAAACACCGTTAAAGGGTTAAGTTACAGTGTCACTACGGGCCAGTAAAGTTCCATTTGACTTCGTAAAAATGTTCGCCACGCAGTAGTTGAACATCCACAGTCCAGCGACAATTCTACACATATTCACAAACTTCGCGTACATAGGCACGGGGACAATAGTAATCCGGCGGCATTTCAAACGATCATACATTCTTCATCGACTTAATAATTTAAATGAACACGTGCCGTCCCCATCGTCAGGTAAACGCGACACGGTCAGCTCCGAGAACTCATAAATTTCCATAGTCGTATTCAATTACAAGAAAGTACTGTTTAATACAGACTATTTTTCTTGTCTCCTATCTCCTCCCCCCTCGCTCTATTCTATGGTTTAATTAAAGAATACAATAAGGGCCCCCATGACGAACGTGTATTCAACTATTTCTACGAAATTTTCTCTCCAATTCATCATCAAGAATTACCCTGAACGTTTGCATAGCGCATCGAAAAGAACGCTTCGTCGTGGACGCGCGTGAGCCGTTTGAAAAATCGAGAGCCTACCCTTCGTAGAAGTCGAGACAGAGGAAGAAAAAGTAAAAGAAGAAAACAAAAAATTGAGCGGCAACGTTCAGTCGGTCCGTTTCGCAGAACTCCGGAAAACCGTGTGGTGGTGGTGTTCCAAAAGGTCATCCCAACAAACGTGTTTCCATCGATGAGTATCTTACGCGAAGAAAACGTCGCCCGTGGAACCTTTCCGAAAAGGCTGCAGCAGCGGCAACTTGGCCCGGGTAAAGTGGGCCCCCGGTAGGCGGCGATCCTTCCGCGAAAAACGTTTTCTTTTTACCTGGCCCCGGGTTCGTGGAAACGCGTGGAAAACGACGACTCGCCGCACTGCGTTTTCATCCCGCTAATGGCAACCTTTCTTTTCGGCCGAATCCTTCGAAAAATACTTTAAAACCTCCGAAGGTGGCCTGTCAGGTTCGCCTGGGTCCCATGAAACAACGAGTAAAGACAAGCCCCCCCAGGTCGTGTGTCCCCTTTATTTCCTGGCCTTAATACTCAAACGTCCCCGCAAGCGACAAAGGGAATTCGTACGAATTGCAAATAAACTTCATCGATCGTTTTTTTTTTTTCGGGACGTTAACGAGCCCCTGGCGGTAAACGGGGAGGTGGTAGAACAGATCAATGGGGGTGAGCGTCGAGAAAATAGTATAAAAGCGTGGTCGATTTTCGCGTGACGACCGATGTGTTGTTTGCCCTTCTGGTCTCTCGGGTGTTTGGAGAAGCCCCCTGGTAAGGGGAAGAAGAGTTTCCTCTGCAAAGTCATCTCGGACGTCTTCGAAGGGATGCAACTGTTCGAAGGGGAGGGAAAAGGTGCATATCGTCCATGATCCGTGAGTGTCACACTGGTCGGCTATTTTTAGGGGTCGAAATTCACACTGGGGAACATCTTGCCGTGTGTAACACGTGCCGCCATCGGTGTTTTTCCGTGGACAGAAGGCAAACGGTTCCTCGACTAGGAGAGTACACGGGAAGGGGGAGGTTGTAGAAGGAGGGGGGGGGGGTCGAAGATTCAGGACTCGAGGGCACGCGACACACGCGCGCTTTTTCCTACACGCTGTATTTTTGGACGCGCCTTAAGGGACTCGCACGCGCCCCCTTTTTCCTTCGTCGTCAGGGGAACACGACAGTTGCGTCGCCTCCTGAGACGCCTGGGCCGCCACCCTCTCTTCCCCCCGAACGCGTTTCCGACTTCACGTGCCATATGTATCTACTAGAGAAGGATATTCGGAAGCACGGGGGTGACGCGCGCGTTCCGTTTCCCTCCCCCCGTTTTTCGAGGACCGAATGAAGGAACGCAGCTTGCGTCCCCGGTGTTTGGATGGAACGCGGGATTTTTGACGTTTAGGGATGAGAATCGTTGGCGGGCTCGAAGTTGAGAAAGAAGGAGGAACTCTGAGCCCCCTGGCTATCGGTATTGGAATTCTTTTCATCGTGAAAATATATTTTCTTTTTAGTGACCGATATTTTAGGGTCTCCAGGAAAGTATTATTTTTAGGGTTTTCGTTTTGAAGGGAGTATGAATTCTTGAGTAATTGATCGAGTGTAGCCTCAGGGGTGAATTGTGCCTGTTATGGTCATCGGTAGACTTTGGATCTTTGTGCAGGAGAGTTTCTAATGTAGTTCATAAAGACAAGAAGAAATGTAGGAATATCTTCCTTCTGTTAACTATAAAATAAAATTTGTAGTTAATTGAAAGCAAACATAAATTCTGTCAAAAGCACCATTGTAATTTTAGTAATGGTAAAACAGTTAATCTATAATCATTTTGACGGGTTTGATAGCTCTAGTGTTCATTTATCTTTAGATCAGGGTTAGTTCTTGCTATTTTCATGAATGCAATTTGCTACTGTGATTGAATTATTTAATAATAATTCCTTGACTGTTGATCGTTGCTAATCACATAGCTAATGTGTTAAGTATCTCGTTGGGTTCAGAATAAAATAGTAAACTCATTGCATTTGACGACATTTTTGTTCTTTATTATACTCCACAAAGTCATGTATAATATAAATACATAAAATCTGTAATCTAGTCATCAGTCCAGTTATACATTCGAAATACTAACGGGGAAGGAAAAACACGCAGATCAATAACAATTTTATTACATCCTATCTAAGTACAAAGTAATGTAGGTAAATAATCTAAAAAAAAATTAACTTACTACTTATTTGGTGTCACATTGATTTACATTACAATTACATTTCTGCAAAATATTTAATTGAGTTTATGCCACTTTCATAATCACCAGCACATTTCTGAAGAGATGAGATTATTTCGATAATCCGTGTAAAATCGCAACAGTGTTAACCCTCATTTGTCCCTCATTTTCAATGATAACGAGATGAATAGTTCGCAAATTCTTTAAAATAAGTCACGAAGCCCCAGCTAAATTTACCTACACATAACAGAATAGCGTCATTTCTTAAGAAAAAAATGTGTCAAAGTGACACAAGGGGCGGATGAGGTTTAAAGAAACGAAAACGCGATTGAATAGAAATAGACCGTCGGAGGATTAAATAAAATCGAGTTTTTTACGGCAAATGAATCGAAAGCTTTGCAAATACTGACTATATTCGACAAAAATGCAACTTTCAGACTTCTGTTCTTAGAAACCGTAAAGACTTTCATGTAAATATCATCGAACGAATCCGTTCGATCGTTTGACATCCTCGAAATCTTCGTAAAGTCTAATTCCATTACAAATACATAATTTCCCATACAAAAGTTACGTAACTTCCGACAAATCGACCCGTAAATCGTCCGTTTACGCGGTGTCCAAAAGAAAACCGCGCGAAAAACGGGCCCTCGGACTATCCCCCGAAACGCCGGTAAATTCGTCAACAATGAAACGTCGCCTACCGGTGAAGATCGGGAAAAGGTGAACGAAAAGAACGGCAGAAGGAGGTGGTGGGGTAGAATACCAGGAAAATAATCGGTGACGCTTAGTACTGAAGGAACGCCGCAGCGGGATATTTTTGGCGGGATTTTGTCCGGGACAGAAGGCGCGCTAGGATGGAGTGGGCGGAGAAGAAGATAAGGCTCGGTGTGTGATTAATGGACCGGGGGCTGCGTCGGAGAGAAAAAAAGAAGGGGAGGGGTCATGGAGGAAAGGAGGGGGGACGACAGAGAAAACTAGGAGCTTCTTCGTCGAGGGTTAAGGTGGGAGAAAGACACCACGAGGGCGGTTACCAAGGGAGGAAGTAGAGGAAGAACGGATCATGGAAGTCCCAACGAAAATTGGGAAACGCAGATTGAGGTTGGAGGGGAGGGGAGAGGTAACAGAGGGATAAACTGAGCACGTGCTAGGATCGTGGGGCCCCACGAACGCGCGAAAACGATCGAAAAGGGACGAGCCCCGTTTTCCCTTTCCCTATCCGGGTTTCTCTTTCTCGACGCTGGGCCCCGTTGGAGGAGTGGGGCGGCTACCCCGGTTCCCCCCCACCACCGCCACCACAACACGCCGTTTGGAAAAGTCCGGCAAACCAGGGAAGATGCATTTCCCGCGACCGAGAAATCGACGACCCTCAGTCGCACCCACGCTCTCCGATGGGTAACTTGCTTCTTCTTTTTCGGTGTCTGGTTCTTCGTGTGCCTCCTGGCCCCCGAGTACACTTTGACCTGAGGATCGAGTTTGTGTCCTAGAAAGTGTCGTGGGTATTTTTTGAGCATTATTTTCGATAGTGTTTTTCTCATCTCAGTGGAAGTTATTGGTTCCTTTTACGAGTTCTCGAGAAATATCGCTACTCTCCAACGTCACGCGTGAGTCAGCGTCGCCAGTTTTTTCGCGTTTTCGCCACGATTCGGGCATGTTCTCGCGAAGTTCGGTAATTTCGAAACGTACATCCGTGAAATACTTATTACATTTCCCCTGTGACGTTCGAAACGGAGTTTGTGGGTTGCTGGGGCGAGGATGTCGAGGACGGCCATGTGGTCTCTTGGATTCACTCGGTTGTCGGAAGTCGCGGGAATAATGGACGAGGGCAGTTGGTATGTGTGTTTTTAATTTTTTTCTTATATATAGTAAAAATTATTTCGAGGGGAAATCAGCCGGAAGCTAGTCATTTTTACGACGTGCCTCTGGAGCAGTCGATGTTGCACCTGTCCGGTTAAGTAGTCGACCGATGGGTCTCGGTTTTCCTTAATGACCCACGGGAAAATTCTGGTTCTTTATGGGTGTCGGGTACCCGACAAGGCCTCGTGGTCGAAAGGTGCGAGAGAGTTTTCCTAATCAGCAGGGGCGCCTGCTTGCGGCAGGACGGGCCTTTTTTCATTCAGGTATTTCCACGGAGAGAACGGGCTACCCCCGCCGGTTCTGGAATAAAAACGAACCAAGGTCAAGGAAACGTCGGAGAATGACCCCCCCGTCCTCTCTCCCTCCGTCGTTTTTCTAGCTTTCGACGCACGAATGGGCGTCTCTAGGTAGAGCGGTCGATCGTGAGTTGCAAAGAAACGATCGGATTCCTTGTTAAAGCACCGACAGTTTTCTCCCTGTGGCTTTGCCGAACGGACTGTAGCGTTCGCAGGAATATCGTTAGACGCGTCATCGTGAAATACAATTAATCGGAAATGATACATACCGTGAAATTACTGGTGGTGATTCAATCAAACTTCTTCGGTATAAGTAGCGAGCAGACAGCGAATCTTTATGCAGAATCGGTTCTATCTTCGTCCAGTGTAGGAAAGGAATAGAAGTTTGCTTCGTTTGTCGACGATTTTATCGAATTAACATAAAAATAACATTCTTAGTGTTGTAAGTAATACATATTACATTATGGAAGAAAAGAACAATTCCATTCGACTGAACGATTAAATGAACACAGTTCCGAAATATCGCGGTTACGACCGAATGGAATTGTTCTTTTCTTCCATAACGTAATATGTCCACTACAACTACCACTAAATTCGAATTATTAATAAACCATCGATATGTGCAGTAAAAAATCTGCAATAAATCATTAACAGAAAGTAAGTAATCCAATTCAAAACCGCTATAACAAATTATTTGAGTAAATCTCGAGCTTTACTCGTACACGGAGAATTTGGATTCGTTAATTCCCTCGATATCTGCGCATCGAATCATGCAGTTCAATTTTAAGAATCCGTTAAATTGCGCATCGAATTGTGCAGTCCCATTTTAAAAATCAGTTGTCCGAAAAATCGGTTCCTCTTTGCTTCCAGATACCCGAGTTCGGACAGACCTGGTGAAAGAGGTGCCACAGGTGGCGTTGATCTGCCAGGAGGCTCCGCACTTATTCGGCGACGTTCTCCACAATTACATGTTGCAGTACATCATAGAATACCTCCGGGACTCGGACAGTCAGGTGAATAATTTTGCTTTATACACAAAACGATGCAGAAAATTTCTCTGTATATGAGCCTTTCCTGCCGAGAACCGAGCGGTGGAAGGATCGTTTCACCCCCCCCCCCCTGACCGAAGGAAGTACCGTAAACTCGGGCCAAGAATTATATAGGGCCCCCATTGACGGAATTTCTCTTTCTTTCCCCGTGGACAGGTACGACTGACGGCCCAGGAAACTGTGCTGACGCTAATAAAGAAGGGACTTCTAGACAACAACGCGATCGAGGTCAAAATATGCGCGGCAATAGACGTTCTCTGTAGGTCCGTCGATTTCCTTACCTTGGGCATCTCCGTAAGTCTCCACTTTTGTGTTGTCTCTTCTTTCTTTTCTATCTCTGTTCTCTCTTTCTTTCCCTCTCCCGTTAACTGTGCGTGTATACCTTCCCAGCGAGGGAACAACCCCTCGGAGAGATATCGTAATCTCTTCGTCACCCTTTGCGTTTATCGCGTTGCACAACCGATTTCGGGGGGGGATCTGCTCGAACGAAATGACGAAAAATACCTTCGATATATATTTTTTTGTCGTGTCGCGATTTAACATTCCGTCGACGTCCTCGTGGGTCTACTTATGTCGGTTAATTAACGAATACGTATGTAGGCAGCCGCGTAAATAAGAAAGCCCGATGGCAGAGAAAACGCCGAGGCGTTTTCGCGTATCGCATTCTTGATTCGCTCGACTTTGTTCAATCGATACCGGTGAGCGCACGAAATAGTGCATTGATTTTTATCCCATGGATTATTCTCAGCGTTTACTGTACATTTGTGTTGCACAAATTCTTCGGATAACGATGTTAACACCATCGTGTAACATTGTGAGGTTAGGTTCCTAAAAGTGTCGACGAGAAATCCACTGTTTCTTATATTGCGAGGCGATATAATTTCAAAATTGAAAGTATCTTCTTGAGTTAAGCAACAATGGTGTATCGTGCAGGAAAATCACTATGAGTGTAAATTAAACAGTATAGATCCTTGACTTTTATAGACACGAATACCGATATTTCGTCAGAAATAGTGGATTACTTATTGGTACACCTACAAAACCCGGCTTGGTTTACGGAAATTAACAAAATTATACTATTCTACACAATCTTCTAACTTTTAGAATGAATCCGTGTTATTATTTAGAGGTTTCCCCAATTGTCTAAGTCAAACTGTATTGGAACGAATCCGTGTTATACGAGGGTTGCCTACACGTCTCGATTAATCGTTTCCCTCTATAGTCCGAATTTTTTTCGCGACAATAAAAAAATTGTACATCGTGAAATCAAGAAATATCAACCTCTGAGTACAAATTAACAATGAATTCACAATTTTTAAAGATTTCAATATTACTCGGATATTTACAAAGAATCTTATCGATTACCAAAGAGAGGTTATAGAACACGATGTGTACGACACGTAGCGACAAAAAGGTAAATTAAACCAAACAACTGTCGATACATCGATACGTGACTAAAATCATACGATGTTGTAGAGGGTTAACTGCGCCAATCGGAGACTTTACTGTACCGGAAAAAAGAAAGCAAATCCTGTATCAAAGACCATACCATAATTCTCCATCATCGACGGATTCCGTTTGAAAGACATGGGTAGTGAGATGTTCTAACGCTATCGCGTCTCACTATCTTGTCTTTCATCCGGCGTTCGTTGCGCATCGACGCTTCCGATTCAAACACGGAGATCGTGTGTGATTAACATGCGAAAGCGATTTTGGATAGGATAGGCGAACCACACGGAAATATCGAACCTGTTGGCAGTGTCAGGACGATGAGAAAGGAAAGAAGACACGTCACGGACCAGGAAGACACTCGACAAAGGACATGCTTTTACCATCAAAGTTGGTTTGTCATAGAGATCGACTATCACAGCCAGCTTTGATGAGCAAAATTGTGTCCGTCCTCGCCACAACGACTCACCGTAGGAGGAACTCGACGCGAGGGAAAAAACAAACAAGAGATGGAGAGAGGTAGGAAAAGCTGGACGTGGAAATAATTACCAGAGAGGGTCCAGGGGGCAAGCCAAACGCGGGGTGATGTCCCTCGGAATTGGAAGAGCACGAAAAGAAGAGACAAAAAGAGGGGAGGGGGTTGGTTGTTGGTACAAACGTTGCATCGAAATGAAAATACCTTTTGCGGTCCGATACATCAAATTGGTTGTGGAATGTTTCGAGTCATATCACAGCCATTTTGATGAGTTTGGCCCGCAGAATCGATCGTCGGAGGAGCCAAGCGGTGGTGGTCCGTGTGTGTCGTCATCGAGTGCGCTTAATGGGTCGCTTAATTAATAATCGGTCGCTCCACACGACCGAAACTACGAAAAGATTAACAACCACAAATATCATCTTAACAACGTGTGAACAGTAACCCTGGGTCCCTCATTCTGAAATGATCGTGAATATTCTTCATCAGGGATGTCTCTAGGACGCAACGATTCTCTTGAACCGCGAGATTTTGAAGCACAGACGAAACGAACGAGAAGGGAGAGGAACGCGATCCAATCGTCAAATTGGTTGTGGCGTGTTGCTTCTCTGGATTTCATATCACAGCCATTTTTGACGATTTGGATCGCCGTTTTTGCAACGCACACAACGACACAGTTATCTGCCAGCGGAGCACGCGAACAGACGATCGACAAGAAGAGGAAAATCGTCGTCGAGGTATCAGTGTTTTTCTCGAGGATGCTTCCGCTGGAACGATGGAAAGGCAGTGCATCGCTCACAAAGTGACTGTGATATGCTGATACCTGCGTTCATATCACAGCCAGCTTTGATGAGCGTTGCGCCGCGGATACATTCAACGATTTTACACCTGAGAAGTGGTCGGCGGGTGGGGGGCGAACGAGATTTCTGATCAAAAATCTCGATTCTTCGTTCGGAATACAGACTCCTCTCGATTATTGTCCAGGCGTTATCCCCACCACTGGGAGGGCGGGGGTGGATTATTACCATGGTAACAATTATTACTACTGAATTTCCAAAGAAATTTTACCCTAGAAAATATGATTTCAATTTGCTCTTATTCTTTTCATGTCCTTAATCATCAAACATTCAAAATCCCAATTCGTACTAATACAGACTTCCCTCGATTATCGTCTGACTTGTTCTACACGATTATTGTCCAGGTGTTATCCCCACCACTGGAGGTGGATTATTACCATGGTTACAATTATTACTACTGAATTTCCAAAGAAATTTTACCCTAGAAAATATGATTTCAATTTGCTCTTATTCTTTTCATGTCCTTAATCATCAAACATTCAAAATCCCAATTCGTACTAATACAGACTTCCCTCGATTATCGTCTGACTTGTTCTACACGATTATTGTCCAGGTGTTATCTCCACCATTGGAGGGGGGGGGGGTGGAACCCTGTAAAGTGCATACTTTGTTGTCCCTCTGCTTTTGTTGTCAAAGCTTAGACTTTGGGTAAAAAACGAATTTACGAGGGTCTGAAGCATTTCTCCCTATAAGATTATTGTTCTGACGCGGACCCGAGTTCGAGACGATAATCGAGAGAAGTCTGTATATCGTTATTTACCCCGATACATTAGGCGTTAAGGAATGAGAAGGGCTTTCTCTTTAGAATCGCCGTGACGGTTAAATTGCAGAGGAGAGATTAATGGAATCATTAATCGTCCACGACGGGGCTTTTGCCCACCGACGTCTAATTATTTTCCTTTCGAGCTGACTTAGGATGTTGACCCATCTTTAGTAGACAGCGCGTACGTGTTCCGCGGTGAGTGATTTCCGAGAAAAACCATTTCCGATCGCTTTGCCCGTTACGGCGAGCGGAGCAGCGAGTCTTCGCGAGGTTTCCGTGTTCGGGAAAGGTTCTCTGTAGCTTCTCAGGGTCGGAATCGAACTCCCTCTTTACGGATCCTGCGGATCCACCGAAGGACGTTCTCGAGAGCTCTTGTTCCACTTATGATCGCCTCACAGTGTGGTGTTTTATAAATCTAACTATACTAAATTCATGGAGCACCACTGGATAGGTTTCAGACAAAACCGCTTGGAACAAAAGTTGTAGCTATTGTGATTGTCCTTTTGTTACGTACCAAATTTTTTTTTATTTAGGTTAATATTACACTTTGATTATTATTTAAATGCATTTAGATGTTCATAATGTAATAACAATTCAGATCGTTTTGTTCGGGAGAGTCCAGAGAATTATTTCGTGGCTAAAACAACAGGAATTAGTATTATGACAGTAAAAGCACAAAACATCTCCAAAGTTGAAAATTTGCAAGAATTTTAAAAATTCATTTTTTTTTTTTTTTCAAAAATTGTACGCCCTGGGGAAGAACTATTAGCAGATTCGTATTTAGCTCATAGAGATCTATAAGAGACGCCTAAAATTATAAAAAGTTTTACTTGTTGAACAGTTTTATAGTTTAACTTCGTTGTCCGAATTAACATTGTTTATATTAACATAAAAAAGATATTTAATGATTTTTTGTTGTGCCTTCTTGAAATTCCGTAAATTGTTTTCTTATTGTTGTCATTACAAAAAATATTTGAACAAAATTACCTCATTTTAAATCTTCAGCCAATACCTATAAATAAATCATAAAAAAAATTCACTTACACGTGTTCGAAAACAATTTAAATTAGAATGCACTAAAAATTTGCGGTTCCTTTTGTAATTGTTGACATGCGCACTATTGTAGTTTTATGTCCATACAAAAGTTAATCTTTATAACTCTGGACTCTTAAAAAAAAATATGTATATATGTCAACATTTTTTTAAAATTAAATTTAGCTAGTTTGGGAAAACACCACACTGAGCGATTCTTCGTAATTTAAAGACACAGAGAACTCCCCAGAATATTCATCCATTCGGTTATTTGACTGTGTAGTGTTAAATGGTAGAAATTAACTTTGGTACCTTCCTAATTCGAAAGTTTGTACAAACTTGTTTTCGACTATGTTTCCGAATATTAGTCTGTATGATATATCTACAGTGCTATTCATAAATGAAATGCATACTTTCTTTTAAATGTCACCTAAATCTTCATATCTTCGTCTGTTATTCGAAGAATTTTTCCGTGATAAACACCAATAGAAACAGAATTGAACATGTACAATATCTGTTTTATATATCATACTCTGCCATAATCGCGTCTCCGGAACAAATTTATTTATCGTAGTCCTTTTTCGTCGATTAACCACACATCATACATTATACTCCACTAAAAGGTAAAAATCTTTAACTAAGTGGATAATTATATACTAAGTCGATATACATACTACCCAAATGTGTCCAGGTACACACATTTTGCGTAGAACCGCAAAGCCTTCGAGAACGTCAACGAATATGATCGAGAAATGCGAGCGTTTCGAGAGAGCAGACCAATAGCATGTATCATCCTCTCGCACGATGATTCACATCTGTCACCCTTTGCCCGTGAACAATTAATTTTATCATTTAACAATGACCCATTGATTTCGACAAGCGGGGTGGAGGCCGCACATGCGGGCGCATTAAGAAAGTCCTCGAAAAATCGTCGAGACGATCGATCCACGGTTGTGCTCTCCTCCCGCGACCCGATGATCGATCAAGTGCCATCGAAAAGCCAACGCAGTCTCCCCAATTCGATTCCCATTCTCTTGTTACATATCTTTCTAATTCCAGGTGTGTTTAAGTGGCCGCGAATTCGACTGTTCCTCCCATCAGAGTGGTTGTGATGTGGTGACTTGGACTCGTATCACAGCCAGCTTTGATGAGCGGAACGGCACGATTTATATCTTCGTTGCGTCAGGATCCTCGTACGTCACACACGTAATTTTTGTTTTTTAATGAAACCCTAGTTAATTGAAAGCAGCGAGAATCTTTCACGTTTTTTTCGCGACACCGTGTGACGTTCACACACGTAAAGAACGTAGATATGCCCCCACTTGGTGCATTCGTATCGATACTTTGTTGTTCGACTCTTTTTTTTTTTCCTTTCTGTGTTTCCGTTTCGGTTTTAACCGCGCTAAATGTAGATTTTGCTTCTGTGTGCGTGGGGCCGTGAAATGTATCGTGTAAAATTCTGTGGATCTACAGCTCATGATTAAGATGGCGCCGTTCATCGGGAAAGACCTGACAGAAAAGCTTTTTCTGGACAGATACATTTGCCTCTGCAAGGACGAGGTTTTTTGCGTCCGGAATATATCCATCTCCCACTTCGGGGAGTTCTGCGGCGTTGTCGGGAGAAAAGCACTATTCAGGCAATTGGTGAGTGTTTCTAATTATTCTATAGTTTGTTTAATGTCCAGAAGTCAACTGTTATAAAATTGATTTCGTTTTTATGTATAATTATAAATAATGACCTGTTAGTTACTTGATCCATAATATATACAGGATGTCCCAATATGCCCTTGAATGAGGCGATTCCTGTGGTGATTTGAAACGACTTTTTTCTCGGCGAAAAAGTTTTACGAGGCTTTGTTAACGAGATATTAGCGAAAAACTCCGACCAATCACAGCGCGAGCCTGCCAGCTGAGCTCCTGCGGGTAGCGCCGCAAGGTTACCGCAAGAGCTCAGCTGACACTCGCGCTCTGATTGGTCCGGGTTTTTCGTGAATATTTTATTAACGAAGCCTCGGAGAACTTTTTCGCTAAGGAAAAAGTTGTTTCAAATCACTCCAGGAATCACTCCTTTCAAGGACTTACACCTATTTTTGAACACCTTGTATACGCATCACTTCACGTAAGATTATTCTTTTTTACTCGCGAAAAGCAGTTCGACTACACAGCGTATTTGTCTGCTCACTTAACATAAATTGACATTTACCATTAATCTAATTCTTATTATACGTCGAATCGATTCACAAATAAATTTGTACCTGCAATAGTTAAATTCGTATTTCTGTTTTTTTTTTATGATGAACAATGTAAATGTGTGTGCAAAACGGCACTATCAAAAAGATCCTGACCTTTAACACTAGAACCCTTCTATAACAATAATTAAAACGTTAGAACAATGCATTTTCTCAGATCTTTCACGACTTTTATTGCAGTATGAAAATGAACAACTTAGTTGAGATATAAATTTTAATATTTTCAAAGGGTTGTCATGTTTATCTATCGGATAGAAATAAAGATTCGCTGATCGTCGATAGTTCTAGTGTTAAAGAGTTAACGAGTGTCCCTAAGTGTCTGCTGATTCGGGCAGAAGTATTATTTTATTACAAAAAATAGAAAATTCCTCGTTTAAACAAAGAATAAAAAAGGCGAAGTACTTTATTTCTTTCATTTATTATTTAAGACTTTTAATCCAGACAACGAATTTGTCAAATCTCTGGCGTACAATGACCGAGAAAGTGCCATTTTCAGTTGGTCTTGTTGTCCCGCAGTTCCCGCTCTACGTCGATCTGTGCTGCGACCAAGTATGGGGCATTCGGAAAGCTTGCGTGGACGTGATGATACCTGTTTCTTGCTGCATGACCCTCCAACACCGTAGACTACTATTGGCCGATCTCCTGGCAACGCATCTGAACGACGAATCGAAATGGGTGCGAATATCAGCCTTTCAAATTCTGGGACCGTTTATATCCACGTTCGCGGAACAGTTCACCGACATCTCGTACAATCAACAGGGCGAACTGGTGTTCACCAGACAACAGGACAGTGGTTACAGGTACACTAGGAATTAACTTCCTCCGCCTTCTTCCATTCTGTTTCTTTTGTTTTCCGTCTTTGTTTATCCTATCACTTTGGCGAACGAAAAGAATCACAGGAATTGGATCACGGTGTTTTTACAGTATAAGGTACTCCTACGAGGACATTTTCCCCACGAAGTGCCGAATACGCAGTCACACGCTCGACGCGGAGGATAATAGTACTAAGGAAAACTTTAATTCATCTGTGATAGTAGACAAACCAATTTACGAGGAGGAGAATCCCGAGGAGGACGAGTTCCAAGAAGATGACGTCTCGATGATAAGAGCTTGCAAGTCGAAGGTACCGTTTACCTTGTGAAATTAGTATGGTTTATTCTGCCATTCGAGGATGAACTTGCGTTTAAAATTGAAGGGTTCGGTGCAAAAGGGACACATACCACATCTTCAGGGTGTCCCAAAATTGTTGTAAGTCCTTGAAGGGGTGATTCCTGGGATCAGTTGAAACAACTTTTGCCTTAGCGAAAAATTTCTCAAAGGCTCTGTTAACGAGATATTAACGAAAAACCGTGACCAATCGGAGCGTGATTCTGCCAGCTGAGCTCTCGCGGTAACGTTGGGTACCTGGTTCTGCGGGAACTCAGCCGACAGGCTCGTGCTCTGATTGGTCAGGGTTTTTCGTTAATATTTCGTGAACAAAACTTCTGTGAAATTTTTTGCTAAAGGAAAAGTTGTTTCCAATCACCCTAGGAATCATCCGTATCAAGGACTTACATCTATTTTGGAACACCCTGTATGTCGGTTTTTAGCTTTCTGTACCATCAATAAGCTCTAACCTTATTTTTCCTAAGAGTGATTGTCATGTTTTGTAGTACATATTGTGGCATATGCCCCATTTTCACTACATCCCTCAATTTACAAAAATAAAAAAAATACAGTTAATCGGTTTGCTTTCCGAATCACCGAAGTCTTACAAAGTTTCGGATTTCTATTTCATTTCGATGAATCACCTCATGGGGTTTACTTTTTCGTTGCAGATACAGAAATACGTTAAAATGAAGGAAGTCGTGGACGACTCTGACAAATACAGTCCCTTTTTATACTATTATATCGCGCCCGATTTGCCACCCGACGACGAGCTGGTCGAAGCCGCGAAAAGATCCACAGCGCAGAATAATAAGAGTCGGAAATCGAGGAACACCTCGAACAAACCGTCCACGCTGACCGATTTGTGCAACGAGGACAAATACGGGGCCGGCGAGTTCGATTCGATCAATTACAACAAACAGGAGATCGTTCCCAATCATCTGATCGATTCGTTCTTGTCGATGGCCGAGCCGGAGCATTGTTTGGACATGGGCGCGGACATACCACATCATTGCGCGTTCAGTTTTCCCGCGGTCGCCCTCACGTTGGGCAGAAAGAAGTGGCCTGATCTGCAGGAAGCGTACATATTGTTGGCTATGGCGAAACAATGGAAAGTTAGACGCACGGTCGCGTCCGGTATCCACGAGATCGCCGTGATCCTCGGCAAGAACCTAACCGCCGATGTGCTAGTACCCATTCACAGTAGTTTCGTCAAAGACCTGGACGAAGTTAGGATAGGCATTCTGAAGAATCTCGCGACGTTCTTGAAGTTACTTGAGCCGAGAGATCGGTACCTGTATTTACCAATGCTGAAAGAATTCCTTGCCACCGACAACGAATCGAACTGGAGGTTCCGCGAGGAATTGGCCACCCAGTTGCTCGAGACTGTAAGACTGTTCCAACCGTACGACGTGGAACGTTACATTGCCCCTCTGTCGTTCACCCTCCTCAGCGACAAGGTCGCTGCTGTCAGGCATGTTGCGCTTTCTTTGGTACGATCTCGCACGTTTAACGTTCCGTATTTTTTTTTTCTTTGTTTTCAACATGTATAGTCGACGGTAACGATTGTAAGTACTTAATGCATGTGCGGACCACCTAAGTCTATTGAATCATTAATGTAACATAGTATTGAATGCTTTTCTCAGTCGTTCTGATTGGTTCGTTTGTGACTTCGACATTCCTTTACGGTCAACTATACACACGGGTGCCTCGATTGATATTACCATCTTGGATAGCTTCTTAGTACATGATGCTCCATTGAGAAATTGCAGTTTGCAACCGCGGGTAGCAATTGTAATTCAGATAACGCTTCGTTTAAATTCGTTACAATACCTAGACTAGGTCATATAAGATATACCTAACCCCGGACTTGTTATTTCGATGTGCAATAAAAAATGACTTGTCGGTTTAAACTGTAAATATACAACATTCAGGATGGTAGTTTTGAAGGAACCACCAGTTTTGTCTATTATGTCACTGAAAATTCATTGATCTTACCTAAAATTTTGGGCGCAGGTAACCAAAATCGTGGCATATCTAACCGCCCACAGGCATTCAATGTCGAGGTTATTCAAAGATCTAAGATGCTCCTTGGGTGTATACGCGGAGAAGTGGACAGGACGACAGACGTACGCGTTTCTTTGCGGTCAATTAGTATCTAACAACGCTATCACCAGAATTAAGTTCTCCCGGGAATTGTTACCTATACTGTTACAGCTGTCCACGGACAAAGTACCAAATGTGAGATTAGCCGTTGCCAGAACTCTGTTGAAAGACGTTGTTCCCATGGGACGTAAGTATTCGTTAGTAATTTTTTTGTTAGTTCAAACAAGACAAAGGTAGAACTATTAACTTTTGTAATAGGTAAGTTATAGTAAAGTTATATGAATCTTTTAGCATGCTGGTTAGACAGCGAGGAGGTGGAGGAAGTGGAGAAAATACTTCTGAAAATGCAATCGGACCCGGACAGAGATGTTCGAGTGTTAGCTGGTGGCAAGGAGAACCCCACGCAAGATTGATTGTCCGAAACTAAAACAAAACCGTCGAGGAACATATTGTTTTAACAAATACAAGCGAACTAAAGGTCGCGTTCGTCATGCCATACGAAATAATTTTCTACTGGTCTGCCAAGAGGAGTGGATGCCCCCGTACAAGTGTTCTTCCGCGCATGAATCTTCTGTAGACGTAGAGGAAAATCGATAGGAAGAAGTAACGAATGGGAAACTACGTGTTCGCTGTTATTGTGAAACGGATGAACAGGATTTACTAGACACTTTTTTTTAAAGGATATCGTATATTTACTAACAATGTAAAAAAGAACAGATAAGCTCAACTTCAAACAAACAGAAACAAGAAAGAAAAGAAGAAAAATGTATCATTTAGTGCAGTCGAGATAGGCAAAGATTGTTGTCGACAACCAAGGGACCGAGTTTTTCTGCGCCCTTTAATCTCTGAGACAGATCACAAGTATCAACGGTCAAAAGACATTACGCAATTATATGAGTGTGTGTCCGCGCGTGTATTCTAAAAGGAGTTAATCTGTGCGTGTTTGTATTCGCGAGTATGCATGCGTTTACCATTGTGATCAATTTGTATATGTAAGTGGTCCCTTAGACAAGCCGGATATATCTAATTAGAGGTATCGCCATCGACGAGATCTCTTGTTCTTCGGTAAATGGTCATAGCACGTACTCTTCGGCGCCGCGACGTGTCTGGTAAATCGTGGTACTACCAAAATGAAAGTAACTTCTTACGAAACGATAAAAGTAATATGTAGAGTAAGTTTTTTTTTTATTGGTTGCATAGTTTCTCAAAAGTACGTCTCCTGATTTGACACTATGATGCAGCAGATTTAAAATGAGTCTAATAACAGAAGATTCTATTAACATTTAAACGCTACACAATACATTAACAACTGTCTACAACATTACATATCTGCATGTGAAACGGTAATTTCATATTCTAAATCGTGTTGCTCAACATTATTTATACATTCTGTACTTACATCCTCGTAAGAATCACCTACTTGACAGTTATACCACAACTTACTGGACATCCTGTACAATCGTATTTTACCTAAATCAAAAAAATACATTCTTTTCGTTTCATGTTTTCACTTTGTATCGCGTGATTCGCTCAAGTTTTCGTGCTGTGATTGTTACATTGTTACACGTCATCGTTAAATGGACAATATACATCGCAGTGTAAGAACTAATGGCCGACAATGAACAGAAATATGTAATATTAAAGAAAAAAGTAACCTTGCACATGCAGGGTATCAAGCATCGATGATAATCGTGCGACATCACTGTGATTTTCTCTGACACGATCACACGAACGAATGTGCATTGTTTTTTATGTAGATATGTGAACGTTTAAATAATGCAACATGAATTCTCGCTAAGCTCCGAATGTTAAATGCATCGAAGTTTTCGAACGTTTTCAAGGTTCTGGACGACTCGTCTAATGTTACTAAAGTATCATGTTCGAATCACCGTTTATACTATTACAGAAAATACTAGTTTATAAGCAATGAAAAGAAATACAACAGTGCTGTTGAATAAACAATACGTGTATGATAATGAGATTCTTACGAGTATAGGAACATGCGGACCGTAGACAAAAAGGAAGCAGAGTGATCCGTTAAATTGAACAGAATTTGTACATTTTGTGAAACGACCGTTAGCGTATGTTGAAACCACAAAATACTTTCGAGTAACGGTATGGGAAGGCCTTGTCGTCGCTAACGAAAATTCGTTACTTGTGAATACATACGAAGGGAAAAAGAATGAAGTTTTGTTTATAATATTCTGTATAATATATTGTGTATTTGGTAATGAAACGAAAAAAATACATCATGTGATTTAATTTCATTCAAGTTGATATAAATATCTTTTGATAAATTAAGACGCAATAAGTAAAATTCCTACAGGAATTTAAAACCAGCCTTTAAGGGGTTACTACAGCTGAGAACCGCTTTCTCCTTTGGCTAAGCTGTTAATAATTCACCAAAAACTTGAAACACGAAGCCCTCCAAACAATCTCTTACAAAAACAGTGACACTTTAATACCTAATATTTTAAATTTTGTTTTCGCTTATTGTTCCCTACATTGTTTCCTGTATTTTATTAAAATCTCTTCATATACTTCTGTAGAACCGTACGAGTAATTCTTTATTTAACAATACTTGTTTCTCTTACGTTTTAATACATAAAGTGCATAATATAAATCGATATATCGACGTACAAAAATTACAATGTAGGCGTATACTAAAATAGCAATGAATGAATATTGGGTTGTCAAACCTTAGTAGATTATAGTTGAATCCTGTATCATGGATATCATTTAAATATCCTGTCTCGAATTAAGAGGAATACTAAAATATACCAAGGAATTTGCCAGGTGGACATGCCGGCAATTGACAAGCCTTCTCCTCCATTTCGGTCTCAGCGGTGCTACAGTCGTGCAAACAGTAACGCCATCTAATCTGTCGCCCTTTGCCACAGGTGACGCTACAGCTGCTCCAGTCTGTCCATGTACCCCACTTACGTTGGGATTTCTCAGTTTCTCGACGAATAGTTTTCGGCATGCTTGACGGTTCCTTGGTCCCGTGTTCGCGAGACGATCGTTTCTTTACCGTCAAATTGTCATTTTTCCCCTTCACGTGCTTCCGTTCGTTGATCTTTCTTTTCCCAGCTTTCCGATTAACCACGATTTTTTCCGTAGACGTCGGAGCGCATCTTTGAACGATCGCGGACGGTTCTTTGAAATCCACGCAAGCGGTTGTAATGTTCGAGCATAACTCGTCGATCGCACGAGTCTCGATCCTCTTCTCGGACCCTTCGTTTCCCGTTGCCTCGTCGATATTTAAGTAATTCTCAAGCTCATCCACCTTGAAGGAAATTCGTTGCTAGTCGAAACAAAATTCGAACGCTCGGCTTACGAATATACACATCAATAGGTACCTACTTTAGTAGCCAGCTCCTTCACGAGATCTTTCACTTCTCCAATCGAACGAACCGCCCGATCAGCCTCCGCTTCGTTACTCGCCGAATTTTCTCCTTGAGTAGCGCAATCCCTATTCGGTTGGTATTCCCTAATATTCTCATAATATCGCAATTCATCGTCTTCGCTCAAGAAACCGTGTCTCGATTCCATGCTCCTGTCTCTCTTCGAACGTACTTTCGTTTCGTCTGCCATGGATATTGGATTTCGATTTTTCGTTCCTACTCGCTCCTCGTCGTCCATCAATGTATTCGAATTTTCGTCCAATTTTTGGCTCGCTTCGAAACCGTCTCCTCTGTGTGAAACCAACGAGATTTCCGAATTCTCGGTGTCGATATCATTTTCACGAATTTTTTTCAATCTAGCCTGTACCGACAACGTGTCTGGTGACGACGCACGTTCGCTCTCGGATTCTTTATCGGTCGGTTTTATCAAGCTTACGGATCTACGGCGAAAATTGTTGTCATTATTTCTCTTAGACACTAGCTTAGCAAATCCTAGGTTTGATTTACCGTCGCTTCTTGGCTCGCTGTTCTTTCGTTTACGGACCGATCGCCGTTGATTCGTGTTCCTCGATGGAACATTCTTTCGTGATCGAGGAGGATTATCCTTCAAATCGTGTTGCTTCTTACTCGCGTGTTTCTTTTTCTTTTTTCCCTTGGATTCTTTCTCGCGACGATCGTTCTTCGCCCTCCTTTTGAATCGCAACAAATCCGCTTTTAAATCAGCAATAGCTAAACTAGACGGTTCTCGGCTCCGACTTTCCAGGTTCTGATCCTTAAATAATTTCTGTATTTCGCCAGTTGAGTCAGCTAAAGCCACCTCGTTAATTTTCAGTGAATTATCTTCCCTCGAATTACGCTCGTTTTGAGCATTCACGTAATTGTTCCGCTTCTTCCTAACTAACTCTACTGCCAGCATACGATCTTCAGGAACAGTTTCTAAATTTAAATCCTGCGACCGTTGATTTACAACGGGAACGTCGCCTGTCAATGATTCCTGGTTCCCTACTTGATCCACCGATCTTGGAGTTTTTTCTACGAATTTTTCTTTACCGGTTTCAGTTGGCACGCTGACAACTTCTTCCGAAGAAAACGATTGCCTTTCACTGGGAAGATTATTTTCAGCGAATTCGTCGCCAGGCGACGAATGATACGAGCCAAAATTATTGTTGACAACGTCCCGTTTAGTCGGTTCTATGGGATGATCAACGCTCGCGAGATATTTCCGCGGATTGACTTCCCGTTTCGCATCGAACGAAGTATCATCGTCATAATTTTCATCGATTAATTCGTACGAATCTCTAGGAAACGAATCGGCCAAGTCTTTCAGATAATCCTGTTGATATGCAACAGGAGAATTTGGGTTTGATTTTGATCTTTTCACTCGCACGTGCGTTTTCAAAGAATCTGGATCCACAATATCATTCATGAAAACTGGACCATTGTAGTCTGACAATGTTTTCGTCTTTCTCTCGTGTTCTTTGACGCCAACGCCGTCGGAATCGTCGGTATTCCATACAGAATCTATTGAATACTGTCCGTCATCAGAAAGAGCACACAAACTTCTTCTTTTCCATGGGTAGTCAACTGGACCCCGTTGATTTTTACCATGTACTTTTATAGATTGTGCTGATATGTTGTTAAACGCAATAAATAACTTCTCTTTACTGTTATAAATATCATCGAAATAATTTATAAAAGAACTTAGAATCGATGAGTTTATCGAATAATCTAAATTATTTCTTAAGCTTTCTTTGTATAGTATTTCTACTCGTTTGGTAAAGTTAATTGTATTATTTGAATTATTGATGGTTTCGTATAATGCGATTATTGACAATGAATCACATGGACACGTGTCGTTGAGAGAATGCTTAAAATCTTGCTGAATGTGTTTAGAACTTATGATATGATAGTTGGAATTTTTCAGTTGCTCGTGATGGTGACGGCAACAACAATCATGATGGTATTGCCACGAGAAATCGTTAATGCCATTGATAACGTTGTGTCTTGTGATTCTGCTAACGGAAGTAACTAACAAAAGGATAGTGAGAATCCAAGCACCTGAACAAATCGAAGCTTTCAGCATCACACGCGTTGTTCCAGGTTGATTTATGTTACGTCACTCATTGGTGGCCTGTACATTACTTTATGACGGTTTAACGTTCACAACGGATAATTCAAGTGATTATTACTCCAGGTCTTCACATTTCTTATTCATACAATTAGAGCAATCTCGATTTAAATGCGATACATCGAAGCAAATGTGAGATACGTTCAGAGAGTTCTATTGACATCCGTCAAATTTCCAATTCATGGTACCATAGACAAGATAGAAGAGAATAGACCTAACATCCAGTGAAATTCTGTTACACATGTATCTGCAGAAACAGCTACCGTTGCTGCGATGAGTATATGGCAGATTGTCTCTGGAAAAGTAATACCACCGACTAAGTATAGAATAGACCTATCATCTTATGGGATTTCGTGTCTCATGTTCTGAAATACCGATAGTGTAAAAAGTCAGGGATTTTCTGCTGCCCTCTACGTTATGAGAACGGTGAATTTGTGAACTACGTTAAATCTAAGAAGGGACCATGGTCGTGAACGGATTCTCTTCCGTCCGCTTGCTATAAAGTAGACGTATTAGAAAGGAGACTTGGGTAGGAATCCCAACGCACCTATATTAGTTTTTCTTCGCGTACAAAAAACTTATTGCGTTTAATATTGTTTTTATGGATATGTATATGTATTATTATGTACATTTGAGTACATTATTTTATTATTCCATTGTTATTACAACAGTTTAACAGTGACAACGAACGCATGCATATTTTCAAATATCGGACTAATAGTATATTTTTATTCTATATTATTACATATAAGTGAGTAATACGTATCAAAAACGTAATCGAAACACAGATTTTTATTACACCACAAACATCGAATAAAAGATATTTCGTTATATTGACATTTGTAATAATTATGGATGTTGCAAGGACATCAATATTATTGACATTATGGAAGATATAACGAAATATCACTGTAACACTTAAAAAAGTTTTAAAGTTCCATTTATATCATTGTCCTGTGAAAAT